>NC_028646.1:78007769-78014952 GCF_001406875.1 Solanum pennellii | reverse complement strand
TATAACAATTAATAACCCAACACACTATATATATATATATGATATGTATACGTTCGATCCATCATATAGGGTTAAATTTATCAAATTAAATATATACATACACAAGCATATATAAAGAAAGAAAAATACCATTTTAAAACACAAAAAGAACTGATTTTTGACAAATATTAACATTTTTACAAAAGAAAAACATAATTTAGTAAAATCAAGTTATATTTAATAGCTAATCACGCTCATAATGCATAATCAAATAGAATTAACAAATTTGTTTATCATTAATTCGTGTTGTTTTAATTTTATAATGTGAAGGCTTTTATAATGTAAAGGCTTTGAAATATTAGCAACAAAACCAAATTCAAGTTATGAATTATAATTAATTTTTTTGGCTGAATATTTAATTTATTTGTTGATGGGAAGTAGCAACTAGTAACGTAGTTGTTATAAAAATTTAATAAATTATGTATTTGTTAATTAAGGTACATTGCACAAAGCACAAGTGATAATAAACTAGTACAACTTGCTTAAGAGGATCTCTTTTGAGATAATCCAAATCTTAATCAAGCAAAATGCCAATTAAGTTATTTTCTTGAGGTGTTAATCAACTAAATCCAGTTGTTAAGACAGATTAATATGATTCCTTTTACATAATGGACAAAACGTGTGGGCTAATTAAGTAATTAGCAATGGTGAGCTACAAATTACAATTCAAATATATTAAAGGAAAAAATTCCGAAATTGCCCTTCAACTTTGTAAAATTACCCAAAAACTTCCCTCGATTAATAGTTGAGGTCATATATAGTGCGATCTTAATGAATAAGAACTGTCGAAAATATGTCCTTATTCACTAGCAATAGAAATTTTCATCATATTATTAAAACAGAAGCAGTGACCCCTTATTCTTCAAAGCCTTGATACATAAAGTTATCGTGCTGACGAGAGGGTAGCAAGTATCTCGTAAAACTAGTTAAGGTGCACTCAAACTAACTTTAGTTAATATCGCTAAAAAAAATGAATCAAGGTAGTAGTATAAAGCATATTAATGGGCTTTTGCAATCTATTGGGCCTCAGAAATTTCATTATATGGGCTTGGATAAGAATCTGGCTACTGGGCTTGGGATGATTGGGCTTGTGTAAGGTAAGTTTACAAGCTCCATAGGTTTTTTCATAACGAGTCAACACATGCAAGTTTTTACCAATCCGACAAAACTTGTGAACTATCTAAACTAAAGTTATACTAATTTTTCATGACTCGTAAACAAGGCGAGTTTTTGCTCATTTAAGTTACGCCCGTAATAACTCGTGAAGTAGAGAGGTCATTCTGTCCTGTAATATATTTTTCCTCCGAAGACTACTTTACCAGCAAGTGTGAGTTCATCGTCTCTTTGATTAGTAAATCCAAGTCACTTCATCATCAATTCTCCATAATACTAAATAGCAAAAAAAAAGAACTAGGTATACTTCTCATTGCTACTATAAATTTTCTGATATTATTAATTACACACCACAAAAATTATGAATAGAACACTTTAGGTCCACTACCCAATTTTTCCAAATTTATGCACCACCCACTCCAACAACTTCATATATTGGGATGATAAAAATCAAAGGAAAAATTTGAACAAATCAAGGTGATGAAGTTTAGAGACAGTTGTTCTTTAGATTTAAGAGGATATACCATAGTTTACATGAGGGAGAATAAATCGTTCGTATCTGATACATAAGTGAGACACATATTGTGAAAGTACATACTGAATTCTACAATTTTTTTTTTATAATAATCTCAAAATGTTAAGCTTTTAAAATACATTTTGATACTTTATCTCACAATATGTACTGAAAATTCATCACGTATTGGATAATATATGGCTCAAATATAATTAAAAAAAAAACTAAAAAAATTATATGAACAAATGTTTTATAACAGAAAAACTAAAATATATTCTATTTGGAAATTAAAACAGAAAAAGAATAAAATAGAGTTGGGATAATAGAAAGGACCTTTACTATAGAGTGACCGACGGCGGTTCTCCGGCACCAGCCATGGCCAGAATTCCGGCGGTATCCGTCGGAAACTTGTATAAATTTCTCCATTTTTTCAAGTTTCTTTACCAACAACCTTACTAATATTATCACACGTCTGACTAAATTCAGATTCACACATTGCAGGACTTGAATAAGGCTTTTAACAAAATTTGTGATCCGAAACATGTGATTAAGAATAAAAAAAATCTTAACCATTCCACTATAATATACGTCGATTAGTATCATATTATTCAAAAAGCAAGTTGAGAGAATGAGAAGATAATTATTATTTTTTTGAGCTAAAACAAATTTGAGAAAATAAAAGTAAGATATTTAGAGTACTATGAGAGTGGTAGGGGCACACAAGCTATTAGGTATTATAAAGACACGTGTGGATTGTTTAAATAATAATAATAAATAAAGAATTTAAATTTTGTGTACATAAAATTTATTCTAATAGAGTATTTACACTAATTATATCATATTAACGTGATATTATATATTAGTTCACTAAAATTCTCGCTATACATAGAATTTAAGAAGAGAAATAAGTACGTAATCTTATCTTATATTTCTGTTAGAGATTATTTTGAAACTTGATATACTAAAATATGATATATTTTTATATTATAAAGAATTTATATTAATATTTTTTTAAAATACAACTAAAAAAAGAGTAGCATTTATTTTTAAAATACAACTAAAATAGTCCAGTGATTGAGGAGGGGTATTTATTACTAATTCTTAATTTTGCAAAAATCTTGGTGATCGCTAATATTCCTTTTATTCACATTTAGTTGTCATTTATATTTAGAATAAATATGTTTTAAAAAAATGGGCTAAAAGCCCCTATAATATATAATCGAATTCTCAATTAGATATTCATACTTTATTTGAACATTTTTTTAATATATTATCTCACTCTTACTATTTTCTCAAAAATAAAATATGTATTTAAGCAATTTTGATATATTGAAAAAGAAATTGAAAAAGTTTCGCAATTAAACAAACATATATACTAGTTAATTAATTGACTAATATAACTACAATTTTCACTAATTATAATTCAAAAATTGCTGAGTCAAAGAATGACAAATAGAAATGGACGAAAATAATATTTGATTAGAAAAAATAACCATTATTATAACTTCTTGCTAAGGCAAGTTTCCTTGACGATTTATCGGAATTTCGCTTTTCTTCCGAAAAAAATGTTACAAGAACCAATTTTATATGATAGCACTAAAAGATTTTACTATGCAATCACACGTTTAATATTTATTTGTGCAGTATAAAATTTATTAGAGAAGAAAACACGCTCTCTATTTGGGGTTTTTTACGTTCCTAAGGCTCTCTACAAAACGCCAATTCAGATTTAGAAATTGTAACATATCAAAAGAGTATATCTGAACCACGCTCTCTACTTAGGGGTTTTTACGTTCCTAAGGCTGTCTACAAAACGCCAATTCAGGTTTAGAAACTGTAACATATCAAAAGAGTATATCTGAACCCATAATCTTAAAAATGAAACGATACTCATAGAATTTAGATCTCGTATTGGTGACACATCATGTCACTAGCAATATTTTGACACAATTCTATTACAGTTTAGTTTTTAAAACATCAGCAGACACTAGTACAAGATGAGCAAAATCATTATTTTTTTGACTTAATTGAGATTGACCACATGAATCTTCACAAGTAAGAGCTCTATCTCCAGATTGCAAAATTGAACCAATTGCTTGTGTAAATTGATCAGATCTCAATTGTGTAATTGAATTTGGAATATAAGTATTGATACACAAATTGTATTGTTGGATACAAATTTGTTGACATTTATTTGGAGCCAATTTTTGGACTTGACCTAAATTTTCTTTGGCATTATTTAAACATTGATTGAGAATTGTATTTGCTAAACCTTTAAAATCATCAGAAGAACCTTTTGGATCTTTTCTAAGAGAATTTGCACATAAATTTGGATCAAGATTTTTTTTGCAAATATCATCTATTTGATCTCCATTGGAATTTTTCATATAATAAAATATGAGAAGGAGAAGGAAAAAAAGACCTTTGTTTTCCATTTTTTTTTTGTATTTTGAGTAGATCTTTATATATAATAAAAAAAAAATGTTGAATGGTAAACCAAATTAATAGTAAGTCCAAAATGGTCAACCAAATGTAAATGCTTAGAATCCACACTTAAATACCTTTAACACTTTTTTGAAAGGTGAAATGAATTTTGTGCTTTATTCTACTCTAAAAGTTAGGATTACCTAAATCTTTCAATCTGAATCTAAGTTAGAAGTTAAATTCAGAATTAAGGTTTTGACTTTTATTTTCGAAGGTAGGCTTTAATAGAGTCCAACTTCAAGTTTAAAAGTTAAAATTTTCCATGCTTGAAATCGAATTTAAATGAAGCATTTATGTACTTCAAAAAGAAATTATAAACCTTGGTTATTCTTTAGATAACGATCCTAGAAACGACTATTTGTGCACTGAGAAACAATGTAGATTAAGCCCATGTATTTCAAGCCCAAGCCCAACAATGTAAATGTAGCCCATGTATATTTCAAGCCCAATACCAAAACAATCACAGGAGTAGTTTTCTTACTATTTCGGATATACTTTACTAAATTCGAGGGTTCATTCCAAATATATTTTTTCTCTACGTTCACAAGGTACGAGTAAAAGGTTCTGTACGCACCACTATCTTCAGATTTCGTTTATAAAATTTCACTGATATGTCGTTGTTGTACAAAAACATTAGCTCAAGATACTTAAAAAATGAATACAATTTTTTGTTGAATAATATTCTTTGTGGAACAAAGTACTTGATACTATTTTTTTGATGATTGAAAGTCTAATCAAGCTACAAAAAGAGAGACATTATATATTATTAACAAGAAAACTCTCCTTGTGGGCTGTTTCCTAAAGAACATATAAATTATGTAGACAAAGGAATTGAAAAAAAATATATATATCTTGTACATTCATGTAAACATATTATAACAATATTCTTGTAAGCTTCTTGTACAATGAATCTACTATCATTTTTGTGTTGATTTTTTTGGTGAACATTCATATAAAATATCTTTAATTTTTCCTTTTTGAGGAAAAAAAGGATATCGTTTGAACTTTTATGTACAATGAATCTACCATGTCACCATTCTCCTCATGGTTCACATTTTCCATTCATACCTTCTTCTTTTTTCGCTGAATTCACCGACTCGATTAAATTTATCAGTATTTATCTAATTAATATATTATTTTATAATGTTTTATGTTATGTTATATTATATCATATCATATTATTTGATAAATACAATACTAGGGTAAATTGTATGGCAACAATTAGTACGAAGATGTCCCTATCTTTCCATCGAAATTTTTAATTAAAAAACGTTTAATGGTTATTTTCAAGATATTTTAATGGAATTAGAGAGGAAAAAAATTGTAATATTTTCATATGAAAAAATTAGGAAATTTGTCACTATTTCAATAAAGGATATGTTTTCTCGTGCATTTTCCAAGTGAGCTGGTTCAGTGGGGTATATGATTGAAAAAATCATGTTCTATAGCATAATTTTTGTTTTGATTTCTGACGGTAAAAGCCTTGCTTCTACTAGTGCTAGTAGTCATAATTCGATTGGTTACGTGAACTTTCAGTTTGTAAGTGAAGATTTAATTTTCAACATTTTAATATCTTTCTTTTTCCTACAACAATTGTTTTTTCTTTAAAAAGAATGGAGAATAAACGTACAATATTACAAAGAAAAATAAAATGCATGCATGATAGATATTCTTAAAAAAGAAGAAGATATAGAATCAAGGATAAAATCCGATCATTAAATAATAAAGTATAGAAAAAAATGAGTAAAAAATATGTAAAAACACAATCACACCAATTGATCAATACATGAAAAAATATTTTTCATCACTCCATAATAATATATTTAACGATATAATACAGTAAAATTTGAATGTACATTTAGAATAACAAAAAGATCACTCAAAATAATTGATCTACACAAATCGTAATGAATAATAACTCAAAAAGCTAGATATTCAAATAATTAATTACCTTACGTGTGTTTGAACCTAGTTTTTGTGATTAATTAATTTAATAATCATGCAAATTATATGTACATGTGTATACTTTACAACCACACGTGCTTAAAGTTTAATTACTTACTTACCCCCACCAATAAAATCTATATATAGGGCCACTTTCTTAATTGCATATACCCTAATTGTCAATATTACAAATATTACAATTAAATGTAGCATAAAGAAGAAAATTAATTGCATATTAAAGAAAAAAAATTAAAGAATGTAGGTCCTATATGTTCCCAAATAAAAGGAAATAACAAATAATGTAGTACTGTAAATTTATATTGATCTTTATTAAAAAATAAATAAATCAACATCTACTTTTATTAATGATGTCTGTCTTTTTCAATCATATTGTATATCAAAACTACAAAAATAAAATGCATTTTGTTGTGAGATATCGACGAGGAATATTTTTTTATTAAATGAATTTTACGTGATACGAATTTAGTAAATTTATTTGATTTAAAGATGATTATTGTCATTTAGTTAATAGCAAGTAATAGTTATTAAGAATATGTATAGTTATCAAAATTTAATTTGATTCTTAAAAAAGTAAAATATGATAAATATTTATTTTATTATATAATAAAAAAAATAATCAATAAAATTTATTAAATTGACGTAAATAATGTAATTTTTCTAACTCAAAGTCAAATCCAACTTTATGGGTGCATGCATTTAGGTAACAAAACAATTAAGAGCATACTTTTTCTGTCTTTAGTACTATTAATTGGACTTTACGTTTTTTTTTTTTTTGCAATAATAATTTAAAAGACATTTTAATTAAATAAATTTTAAGGTAATTATAAAGAAAAATCATGCTAAATGATAACCAATAACCCGATAAAATATAATTAACTTGTACTTTATCACATATAAAATTATAATATATCGTTTTAGTGTAAATTTAGTTATTTCACCTAAAAATAAATGATTTTTCTGTTTTTAATCGAATGGTTGTTGTTCAAATCATTAAAGTTAGTTCTTTGAGATTTTGATAAGTAAGTCTTTATACGCATAAAATTTAATGTATATATATATATATATATA
>NC_028646.1:77999008-78006109 GCF_001406875.1 Solanum pennellii | reverse complement strand
AACTACTAAAAGGGTGTTTTTGTAAAAGATAAAAGTTTGGGGTAAAATTTTAATATTCAAAAGATCCCAAATAATGAGATTTGGCCCAAATACTAGAAAAAACTAGTATTTGGGAATTTGGGATATTTGCCAAAAATGTTTGCCAAATAATGACAAATTGTATGGACAAACATTATTTGCCAAATTTTTCCCCAAATATTATTTGGGAAATCTATGGCCAAACGGGTCCAATTCTCTATATATTTCAAGAATGCTTTAGAATTCCCTAGAAAGTGTAGATAATTCTAGAAAGGGATCAAAGTGTAAATACTTTAGGAACTTGTAAAGTAATTATAAATTACACTTTAACCTTTAGGTGTTAATATAAATAGAGGTGCCACTCATTTGTAAAAACTATCCATCCAAGTTGTAAACAATCTTCCAAGTAATACAAAAGTCTTCTTCCAAACTTCTCAAATCTTCTCAGATCTTTCAAAATTTTGAAAGATTAGTGAATAAGTTTCTAAGTCCGTGACAACAACCTTATTCAGAGGATCACATTAGTGAATAAGTTTCTAAATCCGTGACAACAACCTTATTCAGAGAATCATAAGTGATATAGAATAATTGAAATCTCTTATCTTCAATCAGAAATTTTTAATTTGAACTATATTTAGGAGCATCGTCTATAAATAATTTCTAGATATAAATATAAATTTTAATCATATTCTAATGTAAACGTCAAAACAAAAAAATCGCATTATGCTTCTTTTTGTCACAGTCAAAATAAAGGGAGGAAAACTTGTCTATGTACAGATGAATCATAAGTAGCCTACAGAAATTCTTCTTTCTTTAGAAAAACACAATTTTCGAAGTTAAGAAAATTTCTCATCAACCAGAAAATATGAAACTTTTTAATTTCCTATTCAATATTCAAAATAGTCTCGACTAAATTAGATTGCAGAATTTTTTTATGTCTAAAACTCGATTCTAAAACCTCTATTTAAGAATGCAGCCGTTTATCACCACACAACATGTTAATGCTATTTTCTTAATGGTGCAATGTATTTAAAAGGTAATTATAGACCACTTGGTGTGTACTCTCTCTATATGTTAATGATGAATTTAGTGACCCCTTTTTCCACTCAATATTTGAAAGAAAAACAAAAAATATCGTCATTTATTACAAAGTAAATTATATTATGTCAAAATAAATATTATGATATCGTTATATTATAATGAAAGTAATTTTTAATAATTATAAACATACACATTGATTAATATCAACAATATTGATAGTAATGAAATTAAACCCGTGTTTAGTAAAGTATACTCTCTTCATTAGTTAGTATTGAAATTAGTAATTAATTAATATTTAATTATTTTAAACATAAATTTCTCAATAATTAATAAGGATAAAATGAAAAAATTATATTTAATTTATGTCTAATCTACTTTTCTTAGTGAAACACTTCAAAAAATTCAATTAATATGAAATAGAAATTCAATTAATATGAAATAGAAGTAGTAGTTCAAAGTTGAATTAATTAAATTATTACTTATAATTTACCCTGGTTTTGCTAAATCATATGGAAAAACTAGCTAGTTGAATAAAATATAATTTGACCATTTATAGATATTTATAAAATTTATGCATAATTAAAGACAATACTAGTGGCGGCAAATGGTTACAACTAATTAATATATTACTATAAATTCGATTAATTTTATCTTAATTAAACGTTAAAACTGTGGATATAATTACCCAAAAGTTAACGCTTATCAAACAAATATTCAAATGTTAATCAAATTCTTTCGGTGAGATCTAGTCGTCAATTAAGTGAATAACACTCATAAATTTTTATAAATTGAAATCTTAGTAAAAACATGATTATTAATGTCTCTTTCAGCCTTTCACGAAAAAGAAGAATATAAAATGATAAAATTATTGTCATGTGACTAAAAGATCAAAAGTTCAAATCGTAAAAATATCTACTTTACCATAAAAAAGAACCAGAACAAGACCACATATATTTAAATTCTTGTGATTTGCTCTTTATAAAATTAAAGATAACGAAAGTTTAATACATTTGACGAACATGATTTTTTTAAGTAAGTTCTAATTCCATATATTCTCTAATGAAATTAATTCAAACAAAGTTTCCTTATAACTACTCCATTCAATGCACCATGAAAATTCTAAGGTAACTAAAATTCTCCATTTGTTTTTTCCTATCAGAACTCACACCTTCTTTTTCAATAAAAATAAATAAATGAATAAATATATATTGTCGATGTAAACAAGAATTCAAACTTTAATGTATGTAAACTTCAAATTGTGGATTTGAGGTATGAACTATAAAATATACACAAAGACAAATTTAAGAATTAAGATTTATGATTTGGATTTATAAAATTCTTAACTTTAAACTTATTACATTTTTAAACCTATAAACTTATATCTATTGTTTATTAAAATCTTTTATATTTGTATCGATAATATTGAATTCAAATAAACCCCAAAATAATCGTTCTTACTTCCAATCCTACACAAACAACTATACAAACCAAAAGAACTAAACTATAACTTCCTATGAAATGTATTCTTTAAAAGTAATCCAAATCGATATTTTCCACTAAATATTAGTCGGAAAGTAGCGATTTTTTTATTTGAAATCTCAAATTTTTATTAAACTTATGACTTTCGGTGATATATCGAAATTACACCAAATGAAACATTTCATAATATTTTCAGAAATTCACGTGTTATATACAAACAAAAATCAAATATGACTTTATATCACAAATTTCATATATTTCTGTCAGAATTACACCAATAGGTACATTCTATAGAAAATCTCATATTTCTAAATTCTGACAAAAACGTCCATCAGATATTCACATTTTTATTCTTACAACATAAAA
This sequence comes from Solanum pennellii, assembly GCF_001406875.1. Taxonomy (NCBI): domain Eukaryota; kingdom Viridiplantae; phylum Streptophyta; class Magnoliopsida; order Solanales; family Solanaceae; genus Solanum; species Solanum pennellii. The sequence continues at coordinate 78,003,205 of NC_028646.1, read as the reverse complement.
ACAAAAAAAAAATCTCAAAAAATTAAAATTATATGAATCCGTTCTATTAGCATTCACAGTTTTACAAAGAAGTAATAGGCACATTATAATTAGGCAATTGAGAAGGAGTAAAAGCTAAAAAAACAAGTAAAATTAAAAGCAAAACTGGAACGCACAGTAGCATTAGCGGCGGTGGTGGTAACGGCGGCAGAATTAACGGCAACACCAGAAGTGTTATCGTTAAAATCACCATGACGAAAATAACCCTAGATGAACTCAAATTCTTCAACATCATCCTATTTGTTGAAATTGATTTATCATCAAATGGATCAATTTGGCACATCATCATCTTCATTCATTTGAAAAAATATATATATTAATATGTAAGTAATTTAATAAAATGTTTGATTTATATAGAAAAACAAAAAGTATGTGTAGGGGTATTAAGGGGATGAATGGGTATAAATAAGGAAGATGAAAGGGCAAAAAAAAGTGAGGAGAATATGTAAGGAAGATTTTGGGGTGTGTGGGGGGTTATGGGGAGTGAGGGTGGGGTCTAGGTGGCAGGGGATGATGAGTCAGATACGGATTCAAAATTTAAAATTTACGTTTTTAATATAATAATTATAATAATATATTTTTTTAATATAATTTCATGAATGAGATTTGAATATATACAAATTTAAGTCTCGATACATCACCAAAGGAAAATTTTATGGGTTCAATATTAATATTGAATTTATAATATATATTTTTTCTAAAATAAACTTTAATACTTTTTTTCGTTTTAATTCATTTAATGTATTTTTAATTTAGTGAAAGGCTTAAAAAATAAAGAAGATTTTAATTAAAAGATATTTTAAAAAATATCAAAAATATGGTTGAATATTCTAATTTTGAATATATCAGGTGTAAAATTGAAATTAAGAAGGTACTAAAACAAGAATGAACTATTCTTTTGGAAAGGATTAACAAAAAGTTAGGTTTAATAAATTCATACTAAGAATATCTTTTATAAAAAATATTAGATTCAGATGAATTCGACGATAAAAAAATAACAAAAAATGGTATTTAAGAGTCATCGTCAAACCGACACGTCACCTGACCAACCACAAACGTAATGTCAAAATTTTGGGTTGGATTCATCGTACAGAAGGGTATATTAGTAAATTCAAAAAAACATGGATATGAATGTTACTGCTGTTTGTTTGATATCTTTCCAAAAATTGAATTTATGGTAAATTTTCTATGTTTTCACGCATTACGATTTGATTAATTTAAATTCATATTATTTAATAAATTAAATTTTATAATTAAAATTCAAAATCGAAATCTTCTAAACCATATTTCTTTATGGTCGAAAGTTGAACTTTATGTAGGCCAAATTTTAATAGAGACCTCAAATGCTAATAAAAAAAATTAGGTTGAATTATTATATGTTAAAAAAAAAAATTATTCAATATTGTAATTATCCTTCTCTTACTCAATAAACGGAACGAGACTAACATGAAATGTGGTGCAGTAGTATAGTAATAAAATTGTGTCATTTTCAAATTTTGATTACGAAAAAAATTATATTGAAAACACCACATCATGCACAATTTGAATTTCAGTCAAAACTCCTTTGCGAATTTCGAGCACGAAATGAAAAAAAAAGAGAGAAGATATTTAGTTAGGAGTTTCTTGCAAAACTCAAAAAGAATACAATGTTTCCAATTTCTAATTAGAATGTTCCAGAATACGTTTGAATATATTTTAAGTTAAGTTATTATTCTTGAATTGATATAAAGTGGAAATATTATCAGTATGATAGACATTCTTGAATTAATGGTAAATGATATTTTCTATAAATGGAACGAAATTATTTAAGACGTTTTTACTATTTTAGTGCATAATAAAAAAAAATGGTTGAACGTGATTAGTCAATTTTTATCTTTTAAATTAAGTTTAAGTTTCACATTGTGCTAATTTAAAATGCATTGATACTAATTAATTACGTATTTCCTCCACCATTTAAATTGAGTTCCGTTTAGATTACAATTGACAAAAAAGATATCATTAACAAAAATATTTTAAAATTAATAATTACGTCAAATGTATTTTGTGGAAGTTTTTTGTTTTAGCATATTTGTTTATGAGGTAATATAATGAAGTTATTTACTGAAAAACATATTAACCAAGATCTTCACAAAAATTAATTAATGACATCTTTTAGGGCTTATGTAAATATTTAATTGTCATCTAATTAACTTCATTTTGTGATAGTGGCATATATCTACCCTCTATCGCAAACTCGATTTTCTATAATCATTTGTATTTTAAAAAGTCACGATTTTTTATTGATTTCAATTATCTGAAATAACAATTGTTAATTGAGTGACTATGAAAAATATCTTATACCTGACACAGTATAATTTAAGGAAAAATATCTTCTTAAGTACGTATGTACATTTCCTTAATCCATTAAATAACCATTAATTAATAGAATGTTGATGGTGATATAGTGATAACTTCAAAACAAAGACAGTTAAGCTAAATTATGATTGATGACTAAAACCAAGAACCTTTGTATCTGGTCATTTAATTTCCTATTAATACCTCCAATTTTAAAAAACTAATTAATTTATTAATTACCATTGGCCTTTATTATTATTGGTGTTATTAATTATTTTATTTTCTTGAAGAAAAAAGTATTACCCTCTTGCTAATAAAGGACTTGAGTCAAATGATAAATGTAACATGTGAAAATATTATTCCACATGCAAGTTGAGTAATTTTCTAAAAGGATTTTTTCTTTTACTTGTATTTAATTCTCCACTTGTTTATATTAGAGAAAAATGGACTATCACATGTGTATGATCGATAAGCAATCTATTTAGAATCACATGCCATATGATAGGTAGCATCGACTATTTGTTGATAAAGAAGGAAACTGACGATTGGATCATGTTAAAGGAATATGTTCAATATAGCTGATAAGTGAGTTTAATTGAAAAATTAGAGTCGCAATAGGATTAGACTATCTATGTTAATTAGGATTATACTTCGTTTGGCGTTATATTATGATTAAAATTATATTACAGATTCGATTTTATTATTATTATTATTATTTTTATAGTAGTAATATGAATTGTAATAGGAATCGAAGTATTCTTAACTTTGGACTCTACAATTCTTTCTTATATAAAAGCTTGCAACTCAACATTATTTTCATCAGTACAATCAATACAATCCTTATTTCTCTAATTCTAAATGTGATATTTCTACATGAATTTTTACATTATTCATATACTATTAGAAATAAACGTAAAAATATTAATAATCTTAATCATAACATTAGTGTTTGTATGTAGTTGCAATAAACACTAAGCTTTTTAAAGTATCAATTTTTTCATTCTATGTTATGCTAAATTAAAGACTCAAGTGATAGCTCAATTGGTTGACTGATTAAATTCTCATCTTGTTCGTGTGAGTTTGATTCTCCAAGTACTCCAGCTTCTCCTATATAGCCCAATTATTTTTTAAAAAGTTTTTACAAGAATTTCTTATTCTAGGTAAAAGAAAAGTTTACATTTTCTAAATAAGGCAAATTCTTAACTTTGGTCTACACAAAATATATTTATATTTAATGTGAATATTCTAAATAACATAAATACTTAAACATAATATTTTCAAAAATCTCACCATTCAACTCATTTTGGATATTTGTTTATATAAATTTAGAATCTCCCATTTGTAGATTAATTGAATATGTACTTTTTCATATTTCAATTACGTACACAAATTGATGAAAAGTAAAAAAAAAAAAAAAAGGTTGTTATTCTTTGGAACAACTAATTTAATCATATGGCCTAGCACTTTAAAAATTACAAGCAATAAAGTTGAATCATCAACAAGCATAATAAACGATAGATACTTTATATTATTACATGAATTTAGACAATTTATGTAACAACGTTATGAAGAAGCATTATGAAAATACTTACAATATCTTCATATATATGTTAGTACCCAATATTTATTATGATAATAAAATTAGACTCGTTTTATTTCTTGATTGATCGATATTTTAAACCTAATACATGAACACCCTCATGCACAAAATTAATTTAGACATTATTGCACGTGCAATTAGTATTATTGCACAAATTAATTTAGATAGTCCCACACGAATATATACACAAGGTTGGTGTGTGTGTGTATATATATATATATATA
>NC_028646.1:77930868-77998695 GCF_001406875.1 Solanum pennellii | reverse complement strand
TTGATATGATATTAAAATCACACCATATTTGGTACAAATTAAACATCACCAGCTACCAGAGTCGAAATCATAATTTTTAGTTTATACGTTCTGAATTATAATTTTTTATTTTATTTTTACATATTAAATATTTTTTTCTAATATAAATATATAACTGAGTTTTATTGAATCCATAATAGAAACAATGATCTGGCTCTAGAAGCATAGACACACATAGTTCAGTGTATCTAGTCAGACCTCTTAGTTAAAAAGCTACAATATATATTAAATCTTGATGTTCTTAACGAGATTTCTGACCTCGTTTCGACTTGGCCCCTAGGAGCATGAATGGTGTTATTTATAGTCAAACTCCATGACAAAAATGGGAGATGAATATTGAGACAACGTAGGACCTTTGGTATCCTCGATTTTGAGAATGTACACTTTTTCCTCTCTACCATATTTCAGACCAAACATTTGATTCATTGAAATAAGACATATCTTTAATTTTCAGCTAATATAATCAATTGATACATTGACCCAAAATTACTCTATCAAAATACTAGTAGGAAATTAATTTGACCTATTAATAAGTACTTGTACAAACTTATAGCCCCATTAAGATACTATAGCTGATATTTTCAATTAAAATTAAATAATATACGTTGATATTTTAAGATATATCAGTTTATACAATATTTCAAGAGTTAAATATGTTTACGTTTATTACTCTTTCCGTCTTTTCTATGTGTTATTTTTCAACTTTTTAATGTTAAACGAGTTTTTATTTGGTTTTAACTTTTCATATAATTTTAGATATTTTGTATTATTAAGGGAAAATGCACAAGTACCCTTTCAACCTATGCCCGGAATCCCAGAGACATATTTATACTATACTAAGGTCCTATTTATTACCCCTGAACTTATTTTATAAGTAATTTTCTATCTTTTTTCGGCCTACGTGACACTAATTTGAAAAAAAAAGTCAACCAGCGTTGGGGCCTACAAGATAGTGCAGTGTAGGCTTGAAAAGGGGTAGAAAATTATTAATAAAATAAGTTCAGGGAGGTAATAGGACCTTAGTATAGTATGAGTGTGTCTCTGAAATTTTGGGCATAGGTTGAGGGGGTACTTTTACATTATCCATGTTATTAATTATTATAACTTATGATGTTTGCTAGTAGTTATTTCAAATATGTAAGGTCTACTTTTAAAAATCTAAAGATTTTCTGTTCGAATTCATGACTCATGAAATATATATTGTGTTATATAAATTGAGATTAAAAAAAATATAATTTTAATTAGTTTTACGCATTATATTTCGTATTGAATTTTATGAATTTAGATGAACGTGATACTTTAATCTTTTTACGTCTCTTTGGATTTTTGTTGTCATTGGCGGGTTTGACATAATGCAAAATTTTAGATCTTAATGTTAAATTTTTGACTATGAAAGATAGAAAACAAAAATGATTATGTCTTTAGAAAATGTATAATGTGGAAATATAGTTTTACTTTGTTGAAAATTATCTTTGACATATATTTATACCATTGGACAAATCAAATCGCCGTTTTAATTTTAATTATTTGGATTAAGATTTGAATGTCAAGTCTTTTTTTAAGTTTGAATTATAAATATTTAGATCTTAATAATTAAATGTATTTGTTTTCTTATATTCCATTCACATAATCTGCATGAATAATTACGTTTGTAACAAAATCTTAATATTATTAAAATAGTTATTTAAAGATTATTTTTAAAAATACAGTTCACGAATTTTTTTGATTATTTCTATCAATATTCTCCACTATTATCAACTGTCGTTTATCGTTGCCCATTATTATTAACTATTACCATTTCGCACCATTAACGACTTCACATTCGTGAGTATTAATTAATTAATATTTAGACGTATATTCAAATTGATACATTTTAATATTAATGCATATTTAATATTTTTATGTTTTTAAATTTATACATCTTAATCTTGATAAAAAAATAAGGTCCAAAGATATTAAAGGGCGAGTTGGTTGAATTTAAGAGAATCAATGAAGAAAAAAAAAAAGAGTAACGTCCACATATAGCAAACACAAAATTCATATTTGTATATTATAGCAAAGTTTGCATAATTGCGCTCCATAGCAAACATAAATATGTATATTTGCTATACATATACAAAAAAAAAAACAATTCTATAATTCGCTATACACATACAAAGAAAACAATTGTATAATTCGCTATACATATACAAAAGAAAGCAATTGTATACAAATCAATTGTATAATTTGTGTATGTATAAAACGAGAAAGAGAGAAAGACATAAGAAAATTGGGCAGGGTAGTATTTGTAATGTATAATTATAAGTGTATAGAACAAAAATATATGTATTTGTATACGTATATACAATTTTCTCTCGCTTTATACAAACAGAAACACAATTTATACATTTCGTTTCTGTTTGTATAAGCGATAGAGGAGAGTGTGGTGAGCGAGATCTGGAAGAGTGGTGAGCGAGATCTGGGAGAGCGGAACGAAAATATATGTATATATATAAAGTTTTCTCGCTTTATACAAACACAAACACAATTTTTACACTTATGTTTGTATAAAAGCGAGAAGGAGCGAGAGAGATAGAGAGTGACGAGCGAGAGTTTGAGGGAGAGAGGTAACTGACAAACAGTTTACTACTGGGTATAATTAAATAAAAGTTTGATTGAAGCATTTAATTTAATTTATTAGTTTGTCATTATATATAATTTTCTTAATAAAAAATTATTCATTAGCTCGCCCAAATATTATTTGGGCTGACATGAATTATATCAAAATGGGCTTTATAAGGGATTATAGCCCAATTGTACTTTCTATTTCACATTATATCTTTCATAAACTCGTATTATATAATTTCACATAATTTAATGTGAATAACATTAATTAAGTGTTAACAATTTATCAATTTAAATCATTTTAATACGTCTAAATTCAGTACAATCTATCCATTTAACTATATATAGAGTTAAAGGAATAGCTAACACATCTTTTTAAAATATTTCTAAAAATTCTTTTTATTTTCAAATGGCTTTACTTTAGTATTTTAAAAGCAACAACTTTAAACTATATATGAATTTTTTCTTCTTTTTTCACACATTACTAAAAGCTTCGTCTTCAAAATCTGAATGTCCATTTCTATTGGTCCTTGCATCTGCAAAATTCACAAAAGAAAATTAAATTAAAAAAATATTAAACATTATTAGTGAACTTTTAATTAGTTCACAAAAGAAATCAAATTATATTGCTTGAGTGACTTAATTTTATTACAAAAACAATAATTATTTTTTTACTTTTTATAATATTTATCAAAGTTGAATGACTTTTCCATTATAACAAAATGGGATAATGCACAAATATCCTCTCAATCTATGTCCGAAATCTCAGAGACACACTTATACTATACTAAGGTCCTATTATCCCCCTGAACTTATTTTATTAATATTTTTCTACCCCTTTTTGGCCTACGTGACACTATCTTATGGGCCCAACGTTGATTGACTTTTTTTTGAAGTTAGTGCCACGTAGGTCGAAAAGGGTAGAAAATTACTTATAAAATAAGTTTAGGGGGTAATAGGACCTTATTATAGTATAATTGTGTTTCTGAGATTTCGGGCATAGGTTGAGGGGGTAGTTGTGCATTTTCCCTAACAAAATCATCAAAGTAACTAAAAGTTCATTTTTTTCATAACTTTTTCAAATTACTCCTCCTTCCGAAATCCACATTTTTTTTTATGTTCAAACGCCTACTTATATAAGTTGTTTCACACATTATTAAACATAATATATATGTACCTGAAAATGCAAGCTGTGAAAAATCTTGTCTCCAAAAGATTTAAAGGATGATGCATTTAACAAAATTAATCCATCTTCCTCTAAACTTGCAAAGACTTGTGCAATTGGAAAATTATTTTCTTGAGTTGTTGAAATTTGTACCAAAACTTGTGTATTACTGAGTTGACTTGCACAAATTGATGTTGTTGAAGAATTACAAGAAGTTCCACCAATAATTAATTTTCTCTTATTATTATCATCAATTTTGAGTAATGAATAATTTGATTTCTTTGATAAAAGAAAATCCTTTCTTTTGCTTAGCCTCTCTATTTCTTTCTTCAACTCTGGTATGTATTCTTGTACATATGATACTGTTGCTGGAAAGCTTAATTTTTTCTGTAATTTTTTTTAAAAAAAGAGAGAGATATATAGATTAAATAAGTTATATGGACAAAAAAAAAATATTCATGCACATCTAAATTTTAATTAAATCATAGTTGAGGTAGATGTTAACCCTGGTTGAGAGGTGAATTAGGGATCTGAAGTTTAGTGGTTCGAGATTCTAGTCCTTTTAAAATGTTATTGGTTTCAAAATAAATCTTTTATACATGTTAAGAGATTTTTTAAAGACAAATCCGTGTATATATACCTTTAACATACTTTACAATAGAATTTAGAATTAAACAACTCAAAATAAGTATGATTTTATTATACACATCATTTCCGTCTGTAAACCTAAATAGAATTGAAGGCAATGAATTCAGTTAAAATCATAAAATTCCATGATAATCTTCCAACTTTTGAAAATTAGCACCCTAGGCTAGGGTTATATATCATCTAAAATATATATACTAAAACTATTTTGTTATATAGATATTTAACTATAATAAGTTGTAAAATTTCTTTGGTGAATTGAAGAAAGGCCTTTTACCATCAAGATGTGTAATGGAATAGATGATATCCCTTTTAGCTTTTAAAGTTTCTAATTTTAATTTCGAAATTTTTAAAACAAATTCTGATTAAAAACGCTTCTGAAAAATTGCACAAATAACAAAACTTACAAAATGTTTAATATCCCCCCCCCCCTACACACAATTAAAGTTTAAACCTTAGATATAAAGTTTTAAAAATCGATTCAGAATAAAAATAGAAAAATCTTAAATAGCGTCTCAAAAAGTGAATACCTAGTGCTATTTGAGCATTATTCACATAAATGGACCTTACACAAAGGGCATGTTGATTAGTCGAATCAGTAAATTCTGAATATAAGACGTTTAAAAAAAAGACTTAGTAAAGTTGTACCTTTTGATGTTTATTAGTAGGAGGAGGAAGCAAAGAACGAAGAGTTGAATAAAGAAAATTCATCTTCTTCCTTCTATTACGTTCACTTGCATTATGATTTAGCTTCTTCTCCATTAATGACCTTTCTACCCCCAGCTCATCAACATCAAACTCACTTTCTTTCAAACATTGTTGTTGATGATGATGAGATAAAGGTAACTCAATAGTATTATCGGCACGTAAACCTTCAAACAACTTGTTATTCTGATCAGTTTGGAATTGAGGCGTAGTTATTGGAGTCGTATTTTTATGATGATCATCATAGCAAAGTGGTTCTTCAAAGGACCATGCAATACTATTCATAGTTGGAAACATATTAGAAGAGGAAAAAGCTAGCATTTTTTTTTTTTTTGGATTAAGGTTTTCTCAAGGAGAAATGATTTATTCGAGAGATTGACTATCTTGAGTATTTATACAATTTGTTGTAACCATACACATACTTTTTGTTGAATTTAATATTTTGTTTTATTATTTACAATTTTCAAGAATTACAACTAATTAGATAGTTGAACTTTTGATCCATCAATTATTAGTAAACTATGATTATGGTCCTTGTAATATTGTTTTAAGCTTATCTAACCTTGAAATAACTAAAATGTGTATTTTGATCCCTTTATAAAAAATATACTTTGACATTTAGACTTCTTTTAGAACTATATATATTGACTTGAGATATGGATTTACAACAAAAATTGATAATTGAATGGTTTAATGCTTAACAAATCATTAAATCAAATGTGTACATATCAATTAATTGAAGGTTAAATGTGCTTAACAAAACATTTTAAGGATTAAAAACTGAATTTATCAACGTTTAAGGGATTAAAAGGCTAATTTCCTTAATTTATTCATTGTTGAAAAAATTTAGTTAAAATAAGCATAATGCTTGGTGCACTTTGGTGGGTTTGGTGTAAACTTAATTACTTAATTTACGATCTCATCTTGGAAGCACATAAATAAAAATGGAATCTTGCTCAAACTTGGGTGAACTACATACATATAATATATTTTCTATTTATTTATAACAACATACTCAGCGTAATTTTAAGACCTAAAAAGAATGATCGCGTGTAAATAATCTTCACTCATATCCCATTCTTGTGAAAAATAATAAAATTATTTCTGATAAATTCTTGATTTAAGTAAAATATATAAAATCATGTAGAAAAAAAATAATAAAAAATTCACCATAAAAATAATTGATAAAAAATATATATCAACCATAAATAATATTTTGATGAATAGAATAAGATATATACTAGACTGATGAATACTTCTTATTGTATTATTATAATACAAAGTTTAAGATAATATTTTAGTAAAGTTATCCAACATTTATGGATCAAAACTAAAATTTTAGTAATATAACTCGCTTATTTATTAATTTAATTCTGTTTATTTTTATCACGCCAAATTTAATCTAAATTATTTTTTTGATACTTATAATTTATCGATGAAATTTTATCATATAAATTGAGATCGAATATTGTTGTGATAAAAAATTAAGTTTGTTAGAAAAGTGTGTGGGCATGCATGGACAACACAAGCAAAGAGTAAGCTCTCATATTACAAGCTCGAGCCAAAGTTGATGGACCACGTGGCTGTACCAATTAGGTTTATTTTCTAAAAATTTTATATTTTAAAAATTCAACTATCTTACAATTATTATTTAATTACTTCCATATAATTAATTTGATTCCATCAGCCAGGAATCTTTTTCATTTTTTTTCCTTCTTTGTTAAATGTGTTATCCTATAGTTTAATTAAAGTTTGTTTATTTGGACAGACGACTAAAGAGAGAAGATGTGCTTGCATTTCAGACATTAATTTGTTAATTATAATCTATAGTATCATACTTGGCTTGTTGGTATGCCAGCGCGGTAAATATTTATATATAATCTAGATAAATATTATAAAAAATTAACTATGAATGAATAAGGCTGTGGGGTGGGTGGGGTGGATTAGCGGTTTAATTTTCACTTAATTACAAAATATTGAAGTTAATAAACAAATGTACAATTCTCTTATTTTAAATACAAGATAAAGAAAGAAAGATTGTCTTCTTTTTTTTTATTTTAATTACAGAAATATTTTAGATTTAAATTAAAGACATAATAAATGGACATGTCATTTATCTTGTCATCATTTCATATTTATGTCCTTCAATTTTTGTTGTACACGAATAGACACTTAGGGGTCGTTTGAGACAAAAATTAATAACCCAAAGACCAACTATATAGGATTTACTTTTATCAAATGTTTGGTACATTGTTTTCCACCTAATCCTTTAATTTGGTTTGAAACTCTACAAAATGCTTCTTTTCACTTATACCTTTGAATTATTATATGATTTTTTATTTCATGTAATTGGGTCAAAATCAATTTTCTTCTAGTACACTCTACCTAAACGACCTTTTAAACTTGAGTAAAGTTGAACAAAAACACACGTACTGTGTGACAATTTCGTATCCGGTGTGACATTTTACGTATATTATGTTACGTATAACATTTGTGTTTAGTTATTCGACTTTATACAAGTTTAAGTGTCTACTTGTGCACACTCATAGTTGAAGGACATAAATATCAATTAAGACCAAGTTAAAAGGTATGTTTTTGTGTTATGCCTAAATTAAATTGTAGACACTGAAATTTTGTGGGACACTACAAGACATATTCAATTTGAATTGAGACTCTATAAGGTGTGTTCAGTTTCAATAAAAATTACGCCACTAAATCTTAGAAAAGTAGAATCGGTAGGAACAAAATTGTATCCGCAATCTTTATCAATAAAGTTATATTTTTCTTGTTTTATTATGATTGCAATTTATTTTTTGTCACTTTTGCACACGTCAGTGAAATCAAATCTTCCCTTCATCTCTTCTCTCGTAAATGAAATCTGGAAATCTGAAGCTGCAAGGGTGGAAGAATGAGTGCTTAAAGCATCATCTATGAGTTTCATCGAGTCTACACTCCGACAAGCCTTAAAACAGGGGACATTTGTAGACATTGAAATTTTGTGGGATCTACAGTTCGAATTGAGACTCTAGAAGGTATGTTCAGTTTTAATTAACTCAACCCTTAATCCCATTTCATGCCAATATAAAGGGTATTAAATTCCCTTAAAAGACATCTCAAATATTTCGCAAATTGTCACGACCCAGACAGTCATAATTGACACTCACATTAATCCTCCGATGGGAGAACCATTACTATAACCCAAACAAATAAATTATATGAAAACTAAGACATTTAAAGACACGAAAGCACGTTTAAATGACAATATAATAAATACGGAGACCCTCTAAACTCCAACAGTTTAACAAACATCTAACAACTAATAACAAATACGAAAATATCCTTAGAACTTGAAAGTCAATGTACCAAAACTCTACTAACGACAAATATAAGAACAAGGGGTACAACCTCGAAACTAAGCAAACACCTTATACAAATAGTATGAGTTCAAATAGAGTGAACTTAAAAAAGAGAGATACATAGAAGCATGAAAGAACTGGCACACCCTTGAATCTGGCCATGCTCAATAATCACATAATTAGTTCTATCAATAGCCGCCGGAAGATGCCCTATACTCAACAAAAATAAGAGCAAGTGCAGTATCAGTATACAACACAACCACTGTTTACTGATAGGGTCACATGACTATCCCATTAAGTGAAACATATATAAGTTAAAACAATATTATAAACATGCATACACCAAACATATACATATCATAATAGAACCACACCACAACCACTCTTAAAGTCTACTCGTGCAATATATGAATGAAGTCCCATAACCCCACTCACACTAAGTAGAATTCTTTGAGAAATCATAAATCATATTCCATATTCATGCTCATAACAATAAGTCAATATATAAGAAGACAATGGTCCTCTTATGCAATCCAATTCAATGGTCCTCTCGTTGAATCCATACCTAAATTGTTAGTGCACCGAAACGTGGTATCTGATCCCATGTTTATGCCAGAACGTGACAACTGATATCATATTTAAGTCGAAACGTAGCAATCCGATCCTAGTTAGTTACGCCGGAACGTGGAAATCCGATCCATTCAACACACCACAATCACTATCACAATCTATATTTCACAATTATACAACAAGAGGTGATTCATGACATATAGTTAATCGTTCATACTCACTTACACTAGTGTGATCAATAATGTAACATCACATACATACATACATCATATGAAGCAAAACAAACACATATCACACATATGAAATCACAACCATAACCTATCTCATCCAAGTTTGAATCGAAGACATTTGAATCTTCCTTTTACGGATTCTTTCTGCTTGTTCTAGGCGTACAAACAATTAATATACGCAAGGATCAACAATCAAAAGACTAATTATTCGGATTATAACAAACCCAATAACCCTAGACCAAATCTTTGATACCCCATATCCAAATTAGGGTTTATTCCACCATAATTCTTAGATCAAAACCCATTCGCATTGATAATAACCCAAGAAAATAGGTTCTATGGATTGAAAAACGAATTCAAGGAGTTAATATCTTACCTTTCGCCTCAAGAATGGTGGAAAACCGTCAAGAGAACCCCTCGAATCATTCCTTAGCTCTCAAAGTCGATAAGTGCAGAAAAATGACGTTTTGAAGTTTGTTAACGATTTTAAGTCACGTCTGCCACACTACAGCGGGATCCATTCCGCTCTAGCGGCACGACACCAATCCTGCTCTGGCGACCTATACGGAGACAAAATGCTAAATAAAGAATTACAAAGCCTCATTTCACAATACACCATCATCCCATGACAATTAGAAAATATCTGTTCACGCTAAAACTGATTACAGGAGTGCTACTCACCCGAATTCAATTCCGTAAAATTGTACAGATTCCTCAACAAGTTATTTAACTACTCATATAATCAAAATCATAATTAACTCACCCTATTGTTACCATATTTTCTTACACCTAAAAGACTCTGATTTCGTCCAAATCTGAAGTAGGTTGGGAAAATCCAAGTTACTACCAAAAAGTTTTCTTACCCGAATTCTTTTCCAAGTGGTTTCCATAATGACGGAATCAGGCCGTTACACAAATTGATGAAATATTCATATATAAGTCTAATATAAATCATCCTCGTTTGAGAAATACTCCACTAATGACTCTCGAATCATGAATAAATCTTAAGAGAGTAGAATCATAGAAGGAAGAAAATTATACCTGCAATCTTTATCAATAAAGTTACGTTTCTTTTTATTTTATTGTGATTACAATTTATTTTCTGTCATTTTAAAATTTATTGCAAACATAAACTACTAAAATCTTTATTTAGTATATAAAGTTTCTTATAACAAGATCCAATGTAATGTATTACAAAGATATGTCTAATGTCTATCAACATAAACTATTATAAGTAACGATGTTACTATTAGATGTTTGTTGTGAACTTAATAGATTTAAGTCTTATAGAAGTATTGCGGTATGAATAATAAGTAAGAAAAACATGTGACATGCACTAACTTTTTGCATATATGTATATCAACTTTATTTAAAATGTTTAACATCTTTTGTTAAAAAATAAAATTTAGATCATTAATTTTGTATAGTAAGTCTACCTTAATGGTGTTACATTTGATATCATTAATTTTGTATATTAAGTCTCCCTTAATGGTGTTACATTTGATTAGTTGAACTTTGATTGCATCTGTACGTCTCTGCAGTGATCCAGACATAATACAATTTTTTATATATGTAGTTACACAATATTTTGTAAATGAATACGAGACATATGTGAAGAACACATCGTATAATAAGATTTTCCACATATATATTTACACAATATTTTGCAAAATGGATATGCGACATATGTGGAGAATACTGGGTCGACCCTTTTCACAATGCGAGAAGAAAGATTTAGTATGATAAAGGTTACTCCACATTATAGTTATGTTTATTAATATGTGATAATATTATGGATACATTATAGTTTTGTTTGTTAATATGTGATAATATGATGGATTAGGTCTCTACAAGACATGCAAACTTTTTGAAATATACTGAATAATCGTTTGAAATTCGAAAGTTTCAAACTTAACAATTGTAGATGAAATATATTGAATAATATTTTGAAATTCGAAAGTTTCAAGCTTAACAATGATAGATGTTTGGGAGTAATATTTTATTGAGGAGTATTTACAAAAGATAAGTTAGAGTTATTCAATGTTACTATATTACTAGTCGGATCCTTCTTAGATAATGAATGTTTGTGGTGTTTTGTGGGACACCACCCATTATTCAAATTACTCGTCATTGCCTTTGTTTGTACGGTCTCATCACTTAAAACAGATTGACCCTAGAAACCATTTTTCTAGGGGACTATTTAAGTTACTCTTAATCTTCCTATTTTTATCGATGCACTGAACTTTTAATAATGGTGAAAAAAACTTCTATTGTTCTTTCGTTAGAATTCAAGGGTCAATACAATGCTAATTAGGAAATTTGACTTACAATTTTGGTTAGAACTCTTAATCGAGCCTAGAGGAACTTATAAATCTTTAATGTGTACAATCGAGTACTTGAGGTGTAAGCCTCACAAAACTAAAGCCCCAAACGTGAGTCTAGTCATTTTTAAAAAAGCCTTTTAAAACGGAAATTACCTCAAACAAGTTTCTAGCTTTACTTTTACAAAAATAGAGTGATGTATTCACACTTTCCGATTCTTCTTTTGCATCTTTTTTCATCAGTAACAAATGTAAATGCCGCTTAAGAATTCGAGAGAGGTATAATATGTTGGTTCCAAAAAAAACTAGACTGTTACAGTGGATGACTATTATAAAGAGGTCTGACTGTACTTTAAAATTTAAATTAACCGTTGTTTCTGAAAAGCAATTTGAGGTAGGGAAGAACCTTAGGGAGCACTGGCAAATCTGCTAGGTTTACACTCATTAGATCAAAAGCAATACTAGTTCTTCGCATACTCACTTCAACAAGTGCAGGTACTTTCGGGTATCTTTGGCTGAAGTGAGTTAGTATTACGCGGTATGCACCAGCAGAATCTCCCACTTCTAGAGCTTCCTTGATTGTGCTGTGATTTCTAGCTATAGCCTCCTCTACAAGGCCATCCTCGAACGTAGCCTGCAGACAATCATGTACTAACATATCAATCGTAAAAAAAAGATTACCTTGTTCTACACGTTACAATTCGTGCACTTTGCATAACCAAGGATAAGTTAGAGGAATCAAAAGTCTTCTTTCGCTTTCTTAAACTCCCTGCCAAGTCAAAACTAGACAAACATTTTGACACGAGGGGAAGTTGCACTGACCTCATGTATAAGAATTGTTGCACCAAGAGACGCGTCTATAACTTCTGAGCATGGCCTCGTGTCACCAGAGTACACAACCTTCCAACCCGGTACTACTTCCCCGTAATTCATTCTGTCTGCTGATTCCAAGACAACACCAAACGCGTCATCACAGTGTACAACAGGGAAGCTGATGAGTCTCATTAGTCCTGCTTCACCGAGAACTTTCCTTAAACACTTTAGCAATGTTATGTCATCAAGTGGAGTGCTTGGCTTCAATTTTTTCGAACAGGGCTGCGAAGAGTTGTCTTCAGCCTCCGTGTTATCCCACTTAGACCGTGTAGTGCTCCAACAGTCGAGGAACAACATGTCTAGATCTTCTAATTTTATATATTCCTTAAGAAACTCCCCAACCTTCTCTGGCCCAACAACCAGTATGGGCTCATGCTCTACTCCTTTCAACAAATCACGTCTTAAAGCAAGTATACGAGCCAAACCAGCGTGGTGATCAGCATGGATATGGGAAATCCAAATGCATCTAAGATTTCTAACTACAGTGTCTGCACCACTAATGCCATATCTGTCATTCACAGAGTTGAAATAAGTCCAGGAGTGGAACACGACGTAAAAAATGATTATGAACAACATAACATTGAATCGAAAGAGTTCAATCTAATTACCTCCTCTTGAGTTGTGCCAAAGTTCCTTCTCCACAATCAAGGAGTAAACCTCCTTTAGAAAAAAGATTAACATAGATGGAACTGACATTTCGATATTTTGAAGGTATGGAAGAACCAGTGCCAAGAAAAACAATCTCTAGATCATCTCTCTGTACATTTTCGAGACATTTAGGGACAGAGAATTTCGAAGGTTCTTCAATCACGACATCATTACTGTCCTGCCTGTCGGATAATTCTACCTCATCTTCTTCAGGTTTGTGCCAAAATTTTCTTATGTTCTTCGCTGCAACAGCAATCTCAGGAATCTCTGAAAGTAACTCTTCAATAAACACTGAGGAGGTCATCGTATTTTGAACACATGATCTATCCAATCCCAGTTTTCTCGGAGGACGTAAGGCGAACTGTTCAACAGGTTAGACAAGAATCATTCCATGCAAATGAAAAATAAAAAATGAACGTTGTTGGAAGATGCTGATTCACTGTTAGGTATCACAGATTCGTTGTAAGAAGCCTAAGAATATATGCTTGCTCCTTTTCAACGATAAATATAGTTTCCATCTATGTTGCTCGGACTCATCAAAAATGTTGCTGCACCCGTGTTGGATCCTCCAAAATGCACTAGCTTTAAAGTATCGGACATGCGGCAGGGGACATTTTGAGAGAGTCTGAGCAACATAATCAGGAAAATTGGAGTCAATAATACCTTTAAGAGATTTTCAGCAGATATGCCACAAACTGAACTCTCCACCGGTACTTTGATATTTGGAGCTGCAACATCGTCATCGTCATTCTGAACAGAAGGAAAACTAGGATCTGGGAAAAACTGAGGACACAAATAATGCAGTCTTGTAGCTATTCTAGCACTAGATGCTAGAATTGGAGTTGTTTCATGCTTCCTGCGACAGAACGACTATGAACCTGTGTCGATTTTGGGAAAATCTAAAATAAGCATTAAGAGGAGTTACAGACCTTGTAGCTCTCCCCATAATATGTTGTGCGGAATCAAATTTCCTCATCCATTTCTCATAAACTGGACTATTGACAACAGTAGCAGGGCTCAAATGAATGATGCAGTTCACGACGTTCGTGAAGTTGCTTTGGGAATCTGAATAATACGCATCAAGAGCTTGTGCAGAGAGTAACTCTTGTGCATGAGGTTCTGTTGGACAGTCAACAATTAGTACAATCGGACCAGGAATAGGCGGGCCTATAACATCATCCGGATGGACCTGAACGAGGCAAAAATGAAAGTCGGCTGACTTCAAAGTATACTGCAGAAACAATGTCCTTACGATAGTCTTAACTCCTAACGATGGAGTTTATTAGAACTGACCTCTATATCCAGAAGATCTGACTTCACGCTGATCCCTTTCTGCAACTGTCCAAGCTTTCTCTTATCTTCGAGTCCACAAGCTTTAGCCTTTACGATGTCAACTTTCCCCCTGATGTCATGTAATTTACAAATATATACAATGGAGGTATCATTCGGACTAAATTGAGTCGGTGATAGGAGAAATGCTGATATATTAACTGCCTTGAACTTGTCAACATCTCGAAGCTCCTCCACATACAAAGGGGGAGCTAATGCAGATCCACTTTGTGGAATGATATTTTTTTTCGTCATGACAGCATGAGGTACATAAGTCTTCATTGCATTAACCAACAAATCTAGATTTGGAGGACCCCATATACGGACCTTAAAAGACAAATCGAGATGCTTTTTCAGCAAGTAGTAACACCACTGTCATAATAACGAGAAATAGGGGAGGTACTCACGTGATCATCACTCTCAGAACTTCCGTTTTTAATGCCAGCCAAAGTCAATAGCAAGCCTGTGACAAAGTGAATTCGGTATCATAAACGAAAATGATTTCACAAGAGACCTGATTATTGGAATCGTAATAAGTCATACCACATACAAAAAACAACTTAATCCTCTAAGACAAACTTAGTTATGGTTTCAAAGTAGTTCATTATTCCTTGAAGGCAAAGATGCAAACCTGGAAGTCCACCAGTTGTCTCCGAGCAGACACGAGTAAGACATATATGGTCTACCTGTTTATCGATTGTTTAGCAGTGATCAATAACTATTGTACTAGTTTGGAACTGAAATCGCGCATTTGAGACATACATACCTGAGATAATTTAATCTTATACTCCGTGCAAAAGCGTTGTAATCCCTGCATCATGATCAATGCTTTAAGGATTAACACATTTACAAGTGTTGTTAGAACTAAGAAACTAACTAGAAACTCTTGCAAGCAGATACATACAAGGGCGGACCTACAGTATTCCGAGGGGTTTTATGTTTATATATTGATTTTTAATCTCCTGAATATAAGATTAGATGTTAACTTAGTGATTTAAGGGTTCAAATCACTATTTTCTTTTTTTCGAACCACCTTAATGGAAATTTTTGATCCGTCACTGGATACATAGATAATATTATCACTCAGAGAGTTACCTCTCCAGCATTAAATATGAATCTTTCGTGGTCGAAGCAGAGCAGAACAGATGGGGATGTTTCTTGTGTATCCATTCCTGTCCCCAAAATCTGTAATAAACATGAAAGTAGCAAAAATAAAACTACGCCATCACACCAAATTGGTTGTTACATATGCGCGACTTTAAACACAAAAGATTTTGAGAAAAAATAAAATTAACAAAGCACTGCACAAATATTTTTTTCAAAAAAAAAAGGACACCTGAACATAGGCTTGTGTATTCTGGTCTTTGTTCCTCTCCATCAATTTCTACTTTTTGAACTTGTAAGTGAATTTTGAACTCCTCGAACAGTAACCAAACCTTTAATTATTCAAGAGGTTCATAATATAATATATATATATATATATATACACACACATTAAAAAAGTTATATTTTATATATACAGTCTAATTTTTTTGCGAAACGAATTCGATTGAACCCTTGCTAACCTCTTGATCCGCCCTGGGTTCTTGCAGGTACGGGTCGCCGATACACAAAAAAGTAACCTATTCGGACTAGGCGTCCAATTGCTTTGTTTTTTTTTCTATATATATAATTTATTTATTTGTAAATATATTATTTAAAATAAATTATTAATTATAAAAATATAGGAGTCATAATTAAGCTCCGTTAGTGATAGTGGATATGATTTATAGGAGCATATGGTGATAGTTGGTGTCGGTGGTTAGTAATGGTAATAGTGATAGTTATGATGGTGAAGGTGGTTAGTGTTGTAGTGACTGACGTAATGATGACGGCTGACAGTAGTGTTAGTTGATTATGATGATGGCTACCCCACATTTACAGTTTCAAAACAACCAAGAGTACACAACACTAGCAGATTAGAAGGCAAAAAACTACAAAAGGCATAAGTTTTTAACTACACAACACTAGAGTCTGAACTAAAAGGCAAATCATATATGTATATATCATACTTCCCCTGGCCAGTATGAGCTCAACAATCTTCTTGCTATCTCTCCGACATCACGGTCATCCCTCTGACTCTTGATCTTAGCAAGCCCTCCGTTCTCGGTGATCATCTGCGTGTAGATATTCACACCATCTACTTTATGAGCTTCTCCAACCCTCAGAATACCGCGGAGAGCCTGGAAACAAGAGGCTCTTCTAGTGTAATCTTCACATAGAAGGCCTTGACAAATTGCTGCAATTGAACCATGATCTACCAAGTGTCTGAGCATGGTTCAATTGCAGCACAAACCACATCGTAGAATTAATACTAATGATCATACAGAAGAGAAATATTCAACATGAACATTTCAATCAAGCTTCTAATTTTCACTAGAAGTCATGATCACAACATTGAACAAACTGAAAGAATCTAAAAAAGAAGATTGTACCTAATCTGCTCGTGAGATCCTCTCGTGACAACACTTGAGATGGCGTATATAGCCTCATATTTGGTATCACCAACCTCTTGGTTAATCGAAATCTGAATAATCGAAGGGAAGATACCTGCATCAACCATTCTCTGCTTCGTAGAATAAGACTTTAGTCAATAATATTCATATAGAACGTCTCGTCTACAAAAAGATAGCACATGTCTGGAAATGAACCTGGATTTGACTGCTCCAGTAATTCACTATATTGGCGATGGCACGACAAACACTTCTCAGATGTAAAGGAGGTAGGTTGTCATGATTCATTACAATTTCTAAAACATGTTGAAGAACTTGATTGTCATGTAGAACCTAGAAAAATTCAGTAGACTTCCATTCACAAAAACGACATAATACCATTAATGCGCTTCAGGATTTGAAGACGACGGGTGCATTAACAATGATAATGCGCTTAGTTAAAGTATGTGTCCAATATTGATTTACATGAAATACAAAATTACGATATTCATATATAAATAAATTTGATGATTCTAATAAATAAAGTACTTTAGGTGAAGTGGTAGTTTTAAATTTCACTTTGCACTTGTAAGGTGACAATTCAAAACTAGTAATCCTCCTACTTCTCAATGGAGTTCGGCGTCTAACCCAACTGGCTTTTGGTTTTTGGGTGCCTCTCAAAATATATATTTATCTCAAGCGTAGATATATACACATATATATACATAATTTTTCGAAGTTAACTGGTGCAAATGCACCTGTAATAATACACGTGGATCCGCCCTTGGGGCCATATATCATAAACACACGAAAAGACACAATAAATATCAATTTCTCAAGTCATATTCCAAGCTCAAATATGAAATAATATATTACCTTCGTCCCATTTTATATATCATTTTTCGGATTTCAAGAGACAAATAAGTCTATTTTTTATCGTAACTTTTCATAGATTTTTATAAATATTTTAAATTATCAATTATTGTGACTCGTAGTACTTTTCTTACGTACTTTACAAATATATAAATTTTATTTCAAAAAAATTAAAGATTTCATGCTCAAATTTATGGTCAAACTTAAACTTTTTTACTCTCAAAACGTAAGATATGTCATATAAATTGGGATAGCGAGAGTATCAAATATGGAAGGTTGTAAACTAATTTAAAACATACTTACAAAGTACCTTATAATTAAAAAAATTATGTAAAAAATAAAATTATATATATTCATTTGATTTGAATTTGATTTAACTTTTTTTTTAATATCAAATCAAGTAGAAAAATGAACGAATATTTTTTCAATTCAAATCAATTGAACAAAAATAAAAATCGACTATACAATATTACCTGAATTTGATTCTCAGTTCCATTCTTAAGGAAGTTCTCTACAACCTTCAGCACACTTGCAACAACCTCACTGTGAGGATGTCTGTATAGCCTCAAGTTTATTAGATTCTCTGTTATACTAGTTAAACATTTCATCAGAACTAGCTAAGTTATCGTCTTAAAGAGAACAACTTACGCCAAAAGCATCACCAGGATCGGGCAAATATTTTCATCAATCAATGCATTTATAGGATCAAATCCGCCGCGTGCCAGACATGCAACAATCAAGCAGGCATGCTTAATAACAGGACATGCTCTTTCTCCTATATGAGGTTCCAGTTGATTTATGAGAAACCGGAGGATTGGTAGTGATGGTCTCAACTGAAATAACAACAATGTAGCGCGTATCAGCATTAAAGAAATAAGCGAGGTGTCGGTGATATTTAGATCTCAAAGAACAGAAGACAAGCTCAACCTTATCAAATGGTGGAGGTGGACTACCAAAACACAAGTATCCTATTGTCCTGGCAGCACTGATTGCTGGTGAAGCGTCAAATGCAACGATGGAATCATCTGCTAGGGAACGAAGAACTCGAAATAATGAGATGAGATCTTCACCACTGTCAATAACAAGATCCCTCAACCTTCTTGAACGACGAGCAAAATTGCCCAAAATCTCTACTGCCTTATATTGTCCACCTAAGAGGTATAAATCGGACACCACAGGCTCGACAATTACAAGTCTGAGATGATGCAAAACTTAGTTGTCAAGAAGAACCTAAAACACATAACATAAGACGAGCATTTAGTAAGACAATAAATGATGGAATAAGACACAACATATGCTTTGGAGTTTAGACTACCTGTATTTGCTCTTCAGTTCCTATAGTAAGAAAGTTCTCCACAAATGTCAACACATTTTCAACTATGGTGTGTCTAGTATTCCTATAATCAACTCATTTTATCAGATCGCGTAGGAAAAAAAACAGAACAGAACAGGACAAGACAAGCATGTGATCGAGAAGAACTAACCTGAAAAGCAACATCAGCCTTCTACACTGATTTTGCTCAACAAATGCAGTAACCAAGTCACCCCTGACATTTACTTTAGTTGACAATAAAGCCAAAGTCTTCACAGCCTTTAGTTAAAAAAATCAAAAACTAAGTTAGGAGATATAAAAACCTCAATTTTTCCGTAAAATACATACATGATTTTATTTGTAGTTACTTCATATAGAACATGTACTGCAGATATACTCATCCGGTGGCAAAGAAGCCGAGAAGTGGTCAATCACACACATGAAAACTCCTCCTGATAGGTCTAGTTTGGACTATCAAAGGAGCATCCAACTTTTGGTTGGATAATTGGACGCGAAAGGGTGTTTCCATATAAATCTTACAAACAGAATATGGCTGAATACGTCAATCAGGAAACGCGGAACGTTACAAGCTAAAAAGAAGTTCCCACCTTCTGATGATTAATCATATCAGGAATATAAACTGTATTTACTATAACACTTAGGGGAATCTCAAAACAACTCAGTATCTTGGCCAAAAAGTTGTGAACTTATCGAGATGTTTAGACCTACAATACGCTACCAGGGGATGCCAAATTAGCATTGTACCTCAACAATTAATAAGTCATCCAACCACTCCTCATCATCAAGGTCTATAACTTCCTCATCATTAAGCATTTGCAGAAAAATTGTAACGACACCACGTCTAAGCAATTCCTGATTCTGTGCCATCGTTCCACAATTAACCAATTCACGTAATGTCTCAGCAGCTTGCCTCTAAGAAAAAAAAAAGCACAAAATCAGTAACATAACATATTACTAATTGCTATTTATCAAATTAGTATTATAAGTTACTAACTCACACGAAGACTACGCCAATTTCTTGATCTACAACATTCAATTAGATTGTCTACAATCCCATTATTGAAAAAACTATCCATATCAAGATCGTAATGATCATCATCCTCTGCATAATTTTCCAAAATAATTTAAAATGTCACCTCGAGTATGATAAACCATATAATTATAATCATTTCTTCTAGTTTGAGAACGTATCTTACTGTTAACAATTAAAAGGATGATCCTATAGGCAGCTGACTCCAACAAAAACGGCAGCTGACTCCAACAGGAGGTTTTAACCAAACTAAGCCATTATATAAAGTCATTCACCAAAATAATATGTTTTTCTAAAATTTTACAAAACTAGTATAAACGTATTCCACAGTAACGTTTTAGGATATATTTTATTTTTTAAAAGTTGATGGCGTCAGATTGATATACGTTACTCACAGTAACGTTTTACTCCTAAAACGTTACTCATAGTAACGTTTTAGGAGTAAAACGTTACTGAAAATAACGCTTTAGGAGTAAAACGTTACTTACAGTAACGTATATCAACCTAATGCTGTTAGTTTTTTTTTAAAAAAATATACCCTAAAACGTTACCGTGAAATACGTTTATACTAGTTTTGTAAAATTTTAGAAAAATATATTACTTTGGTAAATTGTTTTATATAATGACTTAGTTTGGTTAAAAATTCTAACAATTAAAAGCATGATCCTATAGGCAGCTGACTCCAACAAAAACGGCGCGATATTTGGTAACTGCTCAATCAAAGCTAAGCCCACAGTGAAATCTTTCATCATCTCTGGTAACTTCTCAAACTGTTTACATGAAAGGTAACAAGAATGTTAGTTGAATAAAGTAAATCTTCGATGATATAAAAAAAAAAAGAAGATGCAAACGTACTAATATTCGCGTATATCCATATTTGATGATCTGTTCAACTTCATAATGCTCCTTGTTGAAATATTGATCAGTTCTATTTGCGAACATTACTTGATAGCGTTTATCTTTTTGAAAGTTTTTCCAATTTTCTGTAGAATTTGATAAAGGGATATTGAGTTTCTTCATAGATGTAGAGAATGTAATTAATGGAGTCTTGCAGAAAAAGAAAACGTGAATATGATGAAACAGAGCAAAAAAGTTAGTTTCAGGTAGTGCTTAGCTATTGTACGTACAACAATTTGTTAGACTCAAAGTAATGAAAACACCCTGAAATTGGCGTAAATTATTATGTGAGTTCTATACTATTGACGGTGTTAAAAATATTTTTTTATTTGACTAACTAAACTGAGATATACTCTCGATAACACTGTTATGAACCAAGGTCACACAAGAGTCATTAGGCTGAGAACGAGCCGTAGGGCTAGGTTAATTTGGGATTCAGGTTTAGTAGTGGGCATGAGGACGGTTCCATCAAAAAGGTAGTGATCGGTGATTTACGAATTATGTAAATGTTAAGAAAAGAGTATGTTTCCTCTCATCTCCCTTCTTAGTCTAAGTTTTCCATCTCCTTCTATCTAGCTCTATATTTTCTGATCTTTTTTCCCTTCGGTTAAGTTTTCTCAATTTCGTTGTAAGGACGTTAGTCGTTTCCATTTCTCGATTGTATTTTGTGTTCTTCAAAGATTATAATATATATCCTCGTTTTGTGGTAACTTGAGTTGTTACAGACATAGGGAGCGGTTTCAAACTTTTTTGTAGGAGCATGAAACTCTTAATAAAAAGTCGAAAAAAGTGTTAAAAATACCCTTCAATTTAACGAGATTCCAGGAGTGTATTTCTCTTTTGTAACGAGATCAAAGTGTATTAAAGTTCAGTTAGTCAAATAAAAGAGAGTTTTTAAAACGGTCAATAATTCGAAAATGAAACTAATAATTCACCTCAAAGATGGATTTATTAATTCACCAATTAATGCTTATTTTAACGCTTTCACATATAAAACTAAAAAACGAATTTGTAAAGGACTGCCAAATCAATTGAGATTTTGTGGAAATGGTGATCACAATAACATGGTAAATAAAAAGACATTTACATTTTGAATTGCTCTTGAGATTTGTTCTAAAGGAATTAAAAAGATTGAAAAAAGAAAAAGAATGTGTGATTATAATGTTTTTCAATAAACATATATAAATCTAGAAATTCATTGTCATAATAAGTTCTCTTCATTCTCAAAATATGATGATAGCTTGTCTCTTAACATGTCAACCTCAACTACCATACTTTCTTCAACCTGTTGACCAAAAAACAAAAAAAAAATATAAGGAAAAACACTATATATACACAAAAACAAAAACAACATACAATGTAATATCACAAGTGGAGTCTGGAGATAATTGATCACTCTAAATCAAATATGCTTAAAGATAATTCTTCCAAAAACGTTATCCCAACTCATTTTTTTAGGATACGACACACATCTGATAACATTTTTACGGGATCCGAGCAAGGATTAAAGCAATAGAAATAAAATTAAAAGGATATTTGATATAATACCTGAAAATGCAATGTGTAGAATACTCTATCTTCAAAAGTCTCAAAAGAAGTTGCATTTAGTAGAACAAGTCCTTCATCTTCTAATTGTGAAATAGCCTCACTAATTGAACCTTTATTGATCTTCAAAGTTGATATTTGAATCACTATTTCTTTGTCACCTAATTCACTTGTTGAAATAACAAATGAAGAATTCCCAATTCCTCCTTTTATTCTTTTTTGTTTATTGAAAATATTTTTTGATGTAAATTCTTCTTTCTTTTGAACCAATCTTTCAACTTCACTTTGTAATTCTGGTATGTACTTTAGAATTCTTGATACTGTTGATGGAATGCTTAGCTTTTTCTGTAAACATTAAAAAAATGGTGAATAATTAGTGAGCATAATTATTAAAAAAAATTTACTTCAAAATTAATCAAGTTTAAATCTCCATATTGTTAGACTAAAACAACATAAAGATACTCTTTTTGTGTGTATGCTTTTTCGAGCTATCGATAAAGATAGTAAATTAGAATAAGGATATATTTAAAATATCATTAAGCTTTAAAAAATCATATACCGTATGATCAGAAGGAGGAAGTAAAGAGCGAAGAGAAGAATATAAGCCGTTGATTTTCTTTCTACGATCACGTTCACTCGCGTTATGATTAAGCTTCTTAACCGTCTGATCAGGTTGATACTGATCACCACCGTTGATAATAATTTGATCAAATTTATTTGAATCACAATGTTGAAGGCTTTTTTGAGATGAATTTGAAGTTTCTCCACTATTTGTTAATTCATGGCTTATAAGATCTTCTAAAAGCCAACCAAAATTATTAGTAGTAGTAGAAAATAAAGGAGAAGAAGAAGAAGAAATGGCTAACATTTTTGCTAATTAACACTTAAATTTTTCTGCTTTACTACTAACTTGTGATTAAGACAATGTTGTCATATGACATTTATAATGAGAATTAATCTATACTATATAGTTTTGATAAGGACATACATCATATCATAACAAGGGAAATAAATTAATGTTTATTCTTTTTTATTTGTTAAAATAATAATTGTATATAATATAGTACTTGTGTAATTTCTATGGACAACGTTTATTTGCATTAAATATGTATAAGTTTGTAATGTGTATTGCGTGTGGATACCATGTCATGCACGAGCATTAAGTATGATTTTAGTTATAAAATGGAGGAGTAAGTTGCCATGTCACGTGCATGTATAAGCATGTTTAATTAATTTAATTAAATATAGTGCCTCATGGAGCGGTCACATATAAGGACTGACAAATTTTTAGATTAACAAGTTTTTGAAGATCGAAGAAGAGGTGTACGTGAAATCTTAGACGAATCTTACATTGGATGAGAAAAGAAATTTCAAGTTTGTTTTGTTTCACCTTCCTCTTTCATGATTATTTTTTTTTCAATTAAGAAATGAGATATTTTTATCATGTTACATGAATCCCATATACTGGGCTCAACAATAATATATATAGCTAAATGGACAATTCGTAAAATCTGTTGGGCCGAATAAATAGTAGGTGACGAGGTTTAAATCGCCACATTAAATATGTCATATTTTTTAAAGATGAGGAGGGTGTTATTTTTCGATTGAGTTAGATACAACGTCAATTTGATCTATACTTGAATTAATAAGTATAGAGAAATGTGCTTATGTTCAACAACTAAAAATATTAGATGAAATTGACGACATACTTCAAATACTTACGACCTACGATATTTTAGCAGTTTTACTGATCAAATTCTTATGATCTTAAAGTTGTGAATTCTAGCAAACCCGACTAATTTAGATTCCACCATAACAACTCACTATTAGTAGGAGTGGGCCAGTTTGTCAAGTATGAGTTTATGGAAACTGAACAACTTTTACTTAAATCTGACTATGAACTCAATTATTATTATATAATAAATTAAAATTGTTATAGAAATTAATAATAAACTTCAAAATCTTGGATTCGTCTTTACCTACCGAGAAGCTTTGACATAATTAAATTTCCCATCAAAGAAATTTGTACATAAATCTACTAAATCCCAAACTTGTGGAAGTGCAAATGACTCAAGATCCAAAGAATATTACTATAGTCAACATGTCTATGATTACAAGATATTGCCTCTCTTGAAAATGAAGGCACATTCACAATGACAAAGAAAAATAAGATGGTATTACATATATACAAGCAAAAAAGGAAAATATTAAACTGAAATTACAATGTTATTTTTATATAAATTAAATCCTTCTAAAAATTAAACTAGAAATTCATTGTTGTAATTATAACTTGTCTTCCTTCTCAAAATAAGATGAGAGTTTGTCTCTTAGCATGTCAATCTCAACCACCATACTTCGTTCAACCTGTTGAACAAATACCCAAATCAAAAGAAAAACAAAATAATTAGCAAAATAGAAAACAAACAAAAATTTACTAATATATCAATATATGATCATGCTTTAAATATTGTCTAATAAAAAGACAATTTTTTTATTCTTATTAGTATAATTCAGTTTTGTTCTTGTGATAAAATGTCCTTTTTCATTACTCTTGATTAAGCGATAGGTGAAGTTTCAGATACCATACGATTAAAAAGAAGACAAAAAGACAATTAATATAACAACATCCTTTTTCATTATTCTTGATTAAGCGATAGGTGAAGTTTCAGATACCATACGATTAAAAAGAAGACGAAAAGACATTTAATACAACAACATATGTAATTCTACAAGTGAAGTCTAAATAGACGTTCAACTCAAAAGAGAAGTTTCCGAAGCAAGATTGAAACAAAAACATGATAATAAAATAACAAGATACAAAGCAAATACAACGACTGACATAAATTAAAGGATATGTGATAATACCTGAAAATGCAAGGTATAGAATACTCTATCTTCAAAAGTTTCAAAAGAAGTTGCATTTAGTAGAACAAGTCCTTCATCTTCTAATTGTGAAATAGCCTCACCAATTGAACCTTTATTGATCTTCAAAGTTGATATTTGAACAACTATTTCTTTATCACTTAATTTACTTGTTGAAATAACAAATGAAGAATTCTCAATTCCTCCTTTTATTCTTTTTTGTTTGGTAAAATCACCTAAATTTTGTCTATTGAAAACATATGTTGATGTAAATTCTTCTTTCTTTTGAACCAATCTTTCCACTTCACTTTGTAACTCTGGTATGTACTTTAGAATTTTTGATATTGTTGATGGAATACTTGGCTTTTTCTGTGAAACATGAAGAATAATGAAGTCTCATAAGCATATGACCAAAAAAAAAATTAACTCCAAAATTAATTGTCTGTTTGATCAAGTTTTTGAGAAGTTAAAAGTGTTTGTTAGGGAAAATTTTTTGACTTGAGTAGTAGAAAGATCTTTTTCCTCGTAAGCACAAATTATTGTTCTAATAATATTGACAAAAGTATTTTCCAAATTGATAAGTCAAACATACAACGTTACTTGTTAAAAGTAACTTTTTGTAAAGCACGTATGACAAAAGTACTTTTCAAAATAAATAGATTTTTTGGGATGAATATGATCGAAGAAAAGAAATCATACCATATGATCAGAAGGAGGAAGTAAAGAACGAAGAGAAGAATATAAGTCGTTGATTTTCTTTCTACGATCACGTTCACTTGCGTTGTGATTAAGCTTCTTCACCGTTTGATCGGGTTGATGATGATCACCACCGTTGATAGTAATCTCATCAAATTTATTTGAATCAGAGTGTTGAAGGTTTTTTCGTGATGATGAATGAAGAGGTTCCATGGGATTAATGTTAATTTGTTGGCTATTTGGATCTTCCAAAAGCCAACCAAAATTAATATAATTAGTAGAAATCATAGGAGAAGAAATGGCTAGCATTTTTGGTAATTACACTCTTAAGACTTTTTTGTACTTTAATTACTAATTAGTAGTACTAATTAGGGAGTAGTACCTTTTGTAAGAGTTGACATGATGTTTATAACTAATAGATTTCATCAAGGCACAGCTCATAATGATAGTTACTCTAATTAAGAAATATTTAATTATTCGAGATAATTGCATATTTGGTCCTTTAATTATTGAACAATTTTGAGTTTAATCCTACTGACATCTTATTAAACTTTGGAGTTACTCTCCGGAAATATCTTTACTTGATTATGATTATATATGAATTATAATTGTTTTTTAAATATATTATGTTTGTTTGATAAAAATTTTAACACATTTTATTATAAGTGAATTAAAATGTGTGATAAATGAATTATTTATCATTAAATTTGTACTATATATGATTTAAAAGCACATATTTTAATTGATTAGAAGTTAAATATGAATAGTCAAATAATATAAGGATCAAAACAGTAATTTACCGGTTATTAGAGGACTAAAAGTGCTATTAACCCGTTTATTAATATACAATTAAATGACTAATTATTTATTAATATATTTTGTAAGGAGTCACTGCGTGTGGGATCATATGACATGCACGAGCCTTGAATATATTTAAAATTTAAACTCGAGTAAATAGTCGATATGCCACACTTAAACACGTTTAATTAATTAAATATGCCACGTCTACATGTTTAATGTTAAAATATTATGCAAGGTTCTTTAGGATGATGGAATAACTAATAAAATCAAGAATCAAGAATATAATACTAAGTTGTTTTATTTTATTTAATTTTATTATACAGATGTAAAGGAATTGATGGTTAGTTGAATCAATTAAGTCGCTTTTTAAATGACCTAATCATTTGAGTTTCACTTCTATTTCAATTTGATTCGATTAATTTTTAATATTTCATTTTCAGAACGTCAAATATGACAGATGTGTAACTAAGATTCTCATTACTTTTCTAAAAAACAACAAAACTTCAATTTAAAATTTAAAAGTCGGTTATTATTTGAAAAACAATAATAGATAAAGTTATACTAACTTTCGGATATACCTACTTTTCTTTTTATTTTATTTAATTAAAAAGAATTGTTACATCAAAAGTAGAACTAATATTGTTACAAACTTAAAATAATAATCAGTCGTTTTCGACCAAACATTTCTTTAACTTGTGAGTTGTGACTTATATAATGTATATACTTTTATTCCTTTTATTTTTCTGTAAAAATATAGGGTTGAGACAACCATTAAGTCAGCTGCCATTATATTTTATTTGTGATACAAAAAAAAAAGAGAAAAATATTAATGAACACACTTTCATAAACAAGAAAAGAAATTATTTAGGACAAATTATAGAATATTCCCAAATTCTAGGAAAGATAAAGAATCAAATAAGTTGAACCGTCAAAATGGGCTTTGCTCATGGGGCCGATTCAATCCAATCCATTATTGGGGTAGGTTTGGTATAAGATTTTTTAAAGTTTTTTTTAAATTTGGGCTTATAAATTCAATTCATATAAACCCTTGACTCTTAACATTTGGTCGGGGTTGGGCTAGGGTAGATCCATGGGCCAAAACTATTTATTTAAGAGTAAAATTAAAATAATCTTTTTAGTATATGAGTTAATTACTTAAATGCACGTTATGTTGTAATATTATGAATCTTATCAGATTTTGGTATGTCTAGATACATGTATCTCATGATACATATGCTTCAAATTAGGTTAATTTATTCTAGATACACTCTATCCAATTGGATTTACATAAGCAAATTTCGCACCCCTTGCTTACCTTCCATCTCGCTCGCGTATCTAGAATGCATCATAATAGATACATGTATCTCACTTATTGAGTATCCTAGATATATGTTATTACATAAGATTTTTTTCTGCTAGTGTTATTGAAACAGTACCATTGTTCGTCATATTTGATTTGAAATTTTTTTCATTTTCTTGATGTTATAAAATTTTAAGTTTGAAAAAAAGAAAAATGGTAGAAAGGAACATAAGAAGGGTAAGTCCGCCGCAGCCCTTCTAGGGTTGGGTTGGGTTAAGCATTTTCAGGCCCTTTCAAATAAAAAGTCGGCCCACTAACCCCTTAAAATCCTTGGCCCACGAGACTTGGATCGGGTGGAGCTGGACCGACCCCTTTTGACAACTACACCAATAAGTATCCCAAAAATGTAAAAGGGCTATTATTTGCAAAGGCCATTTCACAAAGAATTCAAAAAATAATTGGAACATAGAAAAGGCCCAATGTTGAGAAATTGGGTTAGATTGATAAGATAAAGCCCCAATGAACAAACTTTGGTTCAGATTACTAGATCACTGTCATACAAAATTAATTTAGAATGGTCTGGTATTTTTGATGTTTTGTAGTACGATAAATTGATCATAGTAGTTTAATCAACTTCAACTTACATATAATCATATATAATAGAGATTATGATTTCGATTTTTTATGAAACGTTTTCGTAATATCATTCTAGCATTTTATACATGTAGAAATCTTCAAAGGAAGTAAATATCCTTCGTTAATCAATCATCTAAAAAGAATATCTCAATCAAATTAAATTAGTTAAAGTTCTGACGTCTAATAATTACTTTTGTAATAATATTATTTTATATGTTTGCAATTATTATATGTAATTATATACTTTGATATAATATTCAACATTATATATGCATATCAAATACCATTTCAAATATCATAATATTGAAGTTGCAATATCAAGGAAAACATCATTGATCGTTACACTACTCATTATTTTGGCTAAAATAGGTTTTATCGTAAAAAAACAAAACTTAGCAAATAATAATAAAACGTAAATCTAACACAACTAATTATTAAAAAAACTTAAAGAATATTTTGATAACGCTTTTGTTGGATCAATTTTGAGCTATCCATTTAGCTTAATGTAAGCACAAATTTGAAACTTGTGATCCCTTCTAACTTAAATTTATTAGAGGGACACAATTTTCTTAAGTTCTAATGATTTTAATTAAGCTTGACAAGAAATCACTCAACTTACGAGTTATAACACTCGAAGAAATTATTAAGCACTAATGATAGTAAGCTTAATTAATAAATAATAAAATGTTGACCTTTAAAAAGTATCACATGTCTATTTATATTTTATTATTAATAGAAGTCTTTCAAAGGCACTACTTATTTCTTGATTTGATTGTCAACATTAATTAGTAAATACTGCTTGTGGTCAACAAAGTAGATGGCCCCACTAAATTGTACACATATAGATAAGGTTCCACTTAATCATAAAATAATAATAATAAAAAGAAAACTTTATTAATCTCCTTCCTTAAAACTAACATTTTTCAAATCTAATAAATTTCTATATAAATTAAAAGTATAATAGATTAAAAAGAATGTATTGTCTATTTTTGATTTGTTAAAATTGAACAAGCAAGAAAGATAGAGAGAGTATTAATTACTAGAATAATCGTTACAAAATTACAGTATTTAAGCATACCAGTTATATTATTAGGTTTAGGAGGACGAGCGCATTTACACTAATTTATCGATAAAAAGTTATACTATATTTTTTAATAAAAAATTTAGATTCGTCATTGTATAGTAGCCATGAGACTCATTCTAGATATGCATCCATAATTTATTTTCTTTTATTGTGATAGCAAAAAAGATATTTAATAATAATTAAAAAATTAATAATAATTAAATTAATAATATTATATTCAAAATCACGAAAATTTTAACGTCATTAACATAATATTATCAGAATGAAAATTATATTATTATCTCTAAATCATTTATTTGTTACTTGTATGTTATATGTCCCATCATAGTCACAAGCCCCCAAGACATTTTGGTTCCACTTGTGTAGGTGAATCAAATTTAACCCACCAACATTTTGTTAATTTCAAAAACAATTATTATTATGAAAATGCCACTTTGCGATATTCTCTTCACAACTGTCATTTAATAAATGTATTATGGGAAAGAATCTAAGGTGTTAGAGTAATTAAACAGAAAATTGATCTAAAAATATAAAACATAAAAAAAAGGGGTAAGATATATTCAAAATATAAATATCAACTTTAAAATTGAAAGAATGTTGACTAAGAATAATTTTCAAAAAAATCATCATAATATTTGTCTATGAGCATAATATTCAAAAGTAATATTATGTACTTTTATTTCAAATAATTCTTCACTAGCATGAAAAAAAAATATAATTTAAAATTAAATATATCATCACCTGGTGAATAGAACATCACGCAAAGTTTTGCTAATGATAGAATTTTGGAAAATGGCATAAAATATCTGAGAATTTTTTTTTTTTTAAAAAAAGTAAATATATTCATTTTTATTTTATTTTTTTCACCTCAATCATTTTTTTGACCTAATAAAAAAGTGACAAGTGACCATTCTTTAGTTTATATAACTTTGATTTTAAACTTGACAACTGATTAATTGCATGGACCATCCAAATAGCTAGGTAGCTATCATGCCATGTTGGTTAATATGAGCGGTTGATTAAGACTGAATAAATTTTATTGATAACTTTTTCAATTATATTATTTGGATTATTATATAAATATTTAATTTATCAAATATAAAAAATTCATCCTATTTTTATTAACGTTATCCATCCCGTTAATTCTTACCACAAAGAAAAAATCATTTTAGTAGCAAAATTTATCTTCACCAATAATGCCCCTAATACAATTTACATTTATACTCTATGGTACTATAGAGCATGTCTATAATAACTATTTATAACCTTTTTTTTTACGCTGTTATTTTCTAATCATAGGTGCATTTTTTTGTATAATTTTTTTTTGACAGTTCACCTCCAAACTTTTAATTAAATGTATGATAAATGATCTTGGCCTAAAAATTAAATGTGTCACAGGAGAAATTGTTTGATTGAATTAAGCCCATAAATTAAGTGTCGTTTTCCCTTTTAACTTGTGCCAATTTCATTTTTACCATCCGTAATTGATAGTAACTAGTAAAACCTTGTCAAAAAATATTTATGTGCAAATCAAGGATAACATATTGTTTCTGTTTATGAATCATTTTTCGCTATTATACGACTGTTCAACATATGTGTTAAAAAGTGATTTTTTTTATTTAGTAGATTTAATACGAATTTCAAAATTTCAACCAAAGCGAAGAATGAGTATTTTAGAAGCATTTGTCTCCTCTCAACTCTATGACAATTGCAAATATAATATAAGCAATCCGGACTTACAAATCACTAATTAATCTAAATTCACATTAAATAAATTATAAAAATACAAAAAAAAAAAAAGCTTCAGACTAATTATTTTTTTTTATAACCAAGAAAACGAAAAAATTGCACACATCCTATCCTACTCTATAAATAAATAGCATCCATTTATTTCACCAGGGAAAAAAATAATTCAACACGTTATCTACTGTATAATAATTAATCACAGCAAATAGTAAATTTATTATTTGATGTGTGCAATTATTTTTAGTATACTATAATTAGTATAGTCTAGTAGTCTATATAAATCGATCAAGACTAGCTACAAGCTTGCAACAACTTAATTAATTTTTTTACGTCTTTTTATCCTTATTGTCCCGTATAAAATTAATGTCCCTCTTTGTGGTTGTCTCATTTTGAGCATATTCAATTTCTTAATCATGATATAAATATTTTTTTCGTGTAAATGGATATTATTTTACTAAGCAAATTTTATATGATGAGCTCGATAAAAAAATCATATAGGATTTTTGTTTATGAGACCTCTTATTTAAAAACTCTTTGCTAAAACAATTCAATCATCTTAGTAGGTTATATTCGTTAAAAAAAATACTTGGAAAAATAATAGTTGAAGCATAATTATTGGAAATAATTGTCAATAATTTGTTTTTTTACTAACGCAATGTTCTATTCGTGCTAATTTATGACATAAGTAGCGTGTCTTATAAATAATAATAATTTTTTATATTTAATAATAATTTAATTTTAATATGTCAATTTTATAATTTGACCACAACTATTAAAAAAAACTTTTCTTTCTTAAATTTTCATATTATATGAAATAATATCATATAAATTTAAATGAATGAAAGCGTATATTGTTCCCTATAGATATAAATTTAAGGAATTAATTAATTCACCAAAATCAAGTACGTCTGAAACTTATTTTTGAATATTGAAATTTTATATTTGACTCTGATAATTCAATTATCTGTGATTTATGGTATACCACATGTTTATAGAGTACTCATTGCGGCAAAAGAAATTTTTATTTTTTTAAAAATATTTTGTGTTTAAATTTCTACCATCCATCAGTTTATTATTTCCTTAGACTAAAAAATACTTCATTTTCATTTTAGTCCCTTAAAAAGAGCACGACTTATTCTCTTTTCTAGCAATACTTTTAATTTAATTTTTCATTTGACATATTTAAAATTAGAAAATTAAATAATATTTTAATATATTTAATCTATTTTTAATTTAAAATTATAAAATTAACTTTTTTTCATAAACTCTATTTTTAATCAAATTAAATCATTTTTTTTAGACTGACGAAATACTTACTAGTCACCACAACAGTTGACCCACCAAAATTGAATTGGAAAATGACAAAACGGGTCGGGTCCCACTTATCTTTTCAATTGTTGTCAGACTTTACGTTAGTTTTCCATAAATTAACGCAAATGAATTTCACAACGTGACATAAATCACTATAAATTCCTCTTTACTTTTTTATTCGTACTATTATACCCTTTCTCTTTTCTTTATCACCACGTGTTGTTACTATTCTCCTTGTGGCTCTCTCCGTCCTTTCCCAACCCCACTCGAAGAAGAAAATTCAAAACATTTCCATCGCTTTCTTAAATTTTGAAGTCGAAACTTAAAGACGTAAATACTTTTTAGTTTAAGGGGTTATTTAGTGTGAGAGATAAAATAAATATCGATGAAATAAAATTTTTATATCTTGTTTGGTTGTCATTTTGGAATAATTTATCCCACCATTTATATCATAGTGATGCGATAAGTTAAAAACCAAAACTAATATATATAGTGTGATAAGTTATTCCAAGATAGTTAACCCAGGATTACTTGTTCCCAATCAAACGACCCCTTATAGTTTTCTAAGTGAGAATTTCAAGAATCTAACTTAAAATTTGACTAAATTTCATAATCAAACGAATATTTATACTCTTAAAATCTATATTTCAATGTTTTAATTACTTACCTTGGTTATATTTACGAGGTATCTAAATAAGCGAAAAACAACTTGTAAATTTGTAAAGAAAAGAGCACTTACTAAGGCAGATAGTAATCTCATATTGGTGGTTCAAATGATAAATGTATCTTTTTTCAGTTTTGAACCGTTCTTAATGATTAAACTAGTTTTTTGTATAGATTAAATCATAAAGATTCATATCAAGATTGTGTACGCAAAGTTCTTGTTAATCTTATCCACAACATAGATGGCCGGCGTAATCAGCGGGTGTCCAAAGCCTCACGTTGGTAAATAGGATGACAATTTATATCCTTAAATGATCTTGAACAATCAAAACCTTTTAGATTATCCTTTACGATCACGTCAAATCAAAATTTAAATCTAGCATATTCAACCAATAACATCTTATATAAAATATAGTGAATTTAGATAAATTTAGTATCGAAACACTGAATCCGACCTTACTCACACACTTCCCTTCTCTCTCTAACACACACTCTCACTCTTCATATAAAAGAAACTCATACTTTCATCTCTCTTAAATCTTCATATCTTCATCTCTCTCCCTTCAATAACAACAAAAAAAAATGAAGTTTTTTCAAATTTCTAATAAAAAAGCAATCTTTTTTACCATTTTCATCTTTTGCATGCTAATAACTCCATTAAAAGGGGCAAAAACCTCTGTTTCTTCTTCTTCTTCTTCGTCTGATCAACAACCTGAATTGATCACGTACTTCAAATCCACAACTTTACTGAAAAACCCCACTATTAAAGACCTTCAAAATCAATCAAGAACATCAAAAATCAATCTTTTTACATCATCTGATTGTTCAATTTGGACAAAAGAATGTTCAAATGAAATTTTGAAAATTGCCCAGAAAACAGAGCATGTTAAATGGATAAAATCAGTGAGGAGAAAAATCCATGAACACCCTGAACTTGCTTTTCAAGAATTTGAAACTAGCAAACTTGTTCGTCAAGAACTTGAAAAAATGGAAATTTCTTATCGGTTTCCGTTGGCTACCACCGGAATCCGAGCCATCATCGGCTCCGGCCAGCCGCCGTTTGTTGCTCTTCGAGCTGACATGGATGCCCTTCCAATTCAGGTTTTTAATCTTTTTTTTAATTATCAAATTTAACCTTCTAATGTTTTTTTTTCTATCGAATTATATTTCTCAGATAATCAATAAATTATTTCTTTCGTCATAATTTTGTTGAATTTATATCTAAAACATTTATGTTGTTATTATAAACATATATTTGAAAATTATGTATAAATTATTATAGATTTCAAATTATAATAATTAACAAATTAACTTTTTTTAAAAAAGTTTGATCAAGAAAAAACATAACGACTAACTCTTAGAATTTTAGTAGTGCATAAAATTAAGATAAAAAGAATAGTAATTATTGCGTATGAAAATCACTCTCTTTATTGAAAAGAATAAAAAACATGTAAAAACAAATTTTTGAAATATTAATTATTAATTAAGTGACGTATGAGAAATTAACTCCTTTTTAGTGTTTTTTAAAATTTATTTTACTTCTCAAACTTAAATTGAAACTTGAAACTCATTTTTTATTAGGTATTTATCTTATACAGTATAAAATTTACTTTGAAACAGAGGAATTAACAGTTTAATTGAGGATAAACAAGTAAATATATTTACAATTTGTATGTTGAAATTATTAACTTGGGATCTATTACTCTAAATTTAGTTTTATTTTTGTTTTTTTTATGTAGGGTATAGTCATTAGTCTCACATGAAATATTTATTTTTATTTTTTTAGGAAAACATCACACATTATCTATTACAATTTCTACTTTTAAAATACTGTATTTTGCTTACATTTAATGACACCATCTAATTTTCCAAAAGTGTTTATGTACTTTCATAATACGTGTCTCAGATATATCTGACATCAATTATACGTTTGATTTTAGTCTCACATGCATAATCATTTTTCGGAAAGCGTCAAACCTTATCTTCATATCTACATAGATTTTTACTTCAAAATACTTATCTAACTTATGTTGAACGACAATATCAGATCTTCTTTTCGTTTGTTTTTATGTACTTTCATAACATGTGTTTCACTTATATCTGACATCAACTATCTGTCGATTTGACTTAGACTCAGGTTCCATTATTAAACACGTGAAAATATATAAATTTTAATAAAATGAAAGTATTTATCTTGATATTATGACCATCCACATTTTTTTTAATTTTTTTGAAATTATTAGGAAGCTGTTGAATGGGAGCACAAGAGCAAAATTGCTGGTAAAATGCATGCTTGTGGCCATGATGCTCATGTGGCTATGCTTATTGGTGCGGCTAGAATTTTAAAGGCTCGTGAGAAGAACTTAAAGGTTTGTTTTACAATTAATAGCCTTTTTTTTTTTGGCAAAATATGTCACTTTTTCTAGTGATAAAATTACTATTTTTATTTTCTTTTCTTGAAAGTGAAATAAAGTTTAATCTTTTCATTTCTAGTCACATAATGTTATGGTCTTTATTCCCTCAAACTTTAGTGAAAAGAACCGTGTAGAGTACGATAGAGAATCTTAATAGCTTAGCAGGTTAATTATTTAAATTTATTGGTGAGAGTTTGATTCTCTATTTTGTAATTTCTTTCCTCAATAGACTATTAACAACAACAAAAATAATTATAACATAATCAGTATAGTTACATGCACGAGTAGGATTTGAAACAGATAGAATATATGTAGACCTTAGCTATTCTTATTTTTATAGGGTGCAATAGAAAAATTATCTTCGTTAGACTCTCGATAGTGTGTAGACTATCAATTCTAAGGTTATTCTTGTGAGTGACAGATAAAAAGAACACGTTTATTTTTGTGACTCCTTAAAATAAAACTAAAATATTCTTTTGTTCTCCATATGGTGGATTCCATAATATTTGGCATAAACATTTGAAGAATATTGGAGCAATTATCTCTTATTATATGTTATTTTTTTTAATTGGTCATGGGTGTATTGGGACTATTTTATTTTTAACAATGAGAATACCACCTAAACTTTTGGCCAAATAGCAAATCTAGTGATCTACATTTAACTTAGTTAATTATTATATATGATGATATCTTTATAGATAATGGCACTTTGTATGAACAATATTAGTTATAATATATAGTACTTAAATTAAAAATAATTAGAGTATCTACTTTCTACTGTTTCTTTTAGAGCTTTGTGCAAATGTAATTGCATTGGATTCTCCATTTAAAGTGCATTTTGGATGGTCTTTATATTTTTGAACTTCATTTAACAAAACACGGCTCTCGATCAATATCTAAGTTAGTGAGAGATAACACATATCTCTTGAATAAATTGACAAACGTATAAACTGATTCATATCTTACAATTATAAAATCGAATTTAACTCGTCGATTGATTTTCCATATCTTTTGGTAGGGTGTTTGATTTTGACTCATGCCTCACTAGTA
Organism: Solanum pennellii; assembly: GCF_001406875.1. Lineage (NCBI taxonomy): Eukaryota > Viridiplantae > Streptophyta > Magnoliopsida > Solanales > Solanaceae > Solanum > Solanum pennellii. The sequence continues at coordinate 77,961,498 of NC_028646.1, read as the reverse complement.
TCTAACATATTAGATCTACTTTATCTTTCCATAAATGGAGGCCAAGTAGTGACAATTGAGAAGTTGTCACTTGAACATTTTAGTCACATGAACCAATAAGTCAAGTGGTAGGCTAATATTATACGTCTGTCTTTTTATCGGACGTGATTGTTAATTACTCATATCTATATTTCTGATTGATACTTTATATTTTTATAATTTATTTCAGCAGAACCACAACCCTTCAACTCACATCTCTCATCCTCCCTATAGCTTTTCACTGAAAAAGAAACAAATACTACAACCTAAGTCTAATATTTTCAAGTATATTTATTTAATTATTAGCCCCTTAACCTTTATGCAGCAAATAGTTTAGAAGCATGAACAAGTTCGGTACTAGATTTGACTTAGGAATCTTTACTTAGGTACTATGATTATCATAACTTTATTTATTTATAAATATAAGCATATATTTAAAATAATAATAAATCAAATAAAATTAGAGAAAAATAAAAAAAATGGTCCCATGGTCATTATATTTGTGTACTATAATGTCTAGTAGAGCCCTGTCAACAGTTGGACTGGTAGTTACATGAACAAATCTAACTAAAAGAAAAGGCCATTCACAGTATGTACTATTTTGTGGTAGGTGTTTAATTTTTACTCCTAAAGAAAAATATTTATTTGCGTTTATTTCATTAAAGAACTTATGTCACGCTAAACATAAATTCAATTGTTAAGGGCATAAAATTAAAGATCAATCCATTTAAAAGGCGAGTGGTACGTGAAAATAAGAACTACTTGCATTATATACAACTTTGCCTTTTAATTATAGTTTAATTATTGTCAAAAAGAATACCTTTTTTAATTTTGGTTAAGAAGTCTAATTTTAAAAGGACTTATTGAGGGTGACATCCAACAACTTTATTGAGAGTATAATTGGGACCATAGAACTATATTGCAAGGTATTATTTCTGTTTCAAGTCATTTTCACAATTTAAGGACCTTGAAGAAAATGCCAATGTGCTATATTTTAAATGGGGGGCCAATGAGTTAATAAAATGGGGTAGATTAAAGCACCTTTTTATAGTGATTTTTTTTCCTTTTTTGGGAGTTTTCTCTTTTCTTTAATTACTTAGAATTTTTGGATAGAATTTTTATTTTTGCTATTTGCTTTTTCATCCATAAAAAATAATGTTATTATAGAAAGATTTATTTGCAAAAAATTACCCTCATTTGATCTAAATCATTTCCTTCATTTATATATGTACTAATTTCGAATTTGTGTTAGAAAGTCTCGTATTAAAAGTAAAACTCTCCTAAAACAAAGATATTTTTTATTCAAGATTCGTAACTGAAATCTTTAATTAAGAATAAAGAAAAATTCACTACTCTACCACAATTCTCGTAAGTTCGTGTCACTTTTTTATGCAAGATAGAGTGAGCGCACATGGTAAATTGTTCAAAGTTTATCTTCTATACACCGAAAATATATACGACATGAAATTTGTATGCTATTAATTTACATATAAAGTAAATAGAAAGGTAAAATATCATTAGTGAAATTGATTACTTTGAAAATAAGGCAAGCAATCTTTTATAGCAGGCTAAACTCCAATTATGGTGTAAACATTTATTTGCATTATCAGACTACCAGTTTAAGTAATTAAACATGTGGTGATCAACATGGGTTGTGGTGCACTGGTGAGAGTATTTCACCCTTAATCAGAGGTCTCGAGAGCTCGAGAAAAACGTGTTGGGAGCACCACTTTCGATCGGGCCCTGGAGAGCGCGATTTGAATGTAGTTGGAGCTCCAATGTGGACTTCAAACACCAGGGGAAAAATAAAAATAAAAAACAAAATAAAACATGTGGTGTATACATTTTGAACCGTGCGTCGAAGAGTCCCACATCGGATGAAAAAAAGATGATTAGTCTCTTTATATGATTTTGATTAATTCTTCTTTAATGAGATGGCTCTAAGGTTGAGTTTGATCCACATTCATTTCATTACACGATAGTATAGCAAAATCTATGTATGTACTACCTTGTATTGAAATGGATGTTGAATCTAATTTAACTTTAGAGCTTTCTTTTTCATTTGACATGAGACGAGTCTAATTATCCTAAGAAGCTTCTTGATCCGTCAATGTCCAAACAACACCCAATTGTTAAATTTTATCTTATTTGTTCTGTGTTACTAATAGTTTTTCATCCAATTTTCTGTATTGAGCCAGACTAAATCCGAATTCATGTTATAGAGACTAATTAGTGGGCATAGATGGTAAATCATTGTAAGTTTACCTTCTATACACTGATAAAAAAAATGACAAATAAATTTTTACTTTATTTAGGCCGCTTAAAAGGTAACTTAAAAATTAAACTATCATATTAAGTAGAATTAATTACTTAGAAAATAAGGCTAACAATCTTTTATAACAGGCTAAATTTCAATTATTGTGTAAATAATCATTTGCTTTATCAATGCAAGTAATTTAATAGGTGGTGTATATACTTTGAGTCGTTCCTTGAGAAGTCCCACATCGAAACAAAGAAGGATAATTGGTACCTATATATCATGTTGAATAATTCTTTTTTCATAACCTCTTGGTTAAATTCAGTATCCATTTCATTACACGATATTATAGCAGAATTGAATTGATATTTATATTATTGTTATAATAAAATTGATCCATCCGTGAGACTCTTAAATAACAATCTAATACAACATGAACTTTGTGGGATAAAGCAATTATATGCATATTCAAGATTAAATTATTTTTTTGTGTATATAAAGTATATGTTGAATTTAGTGATTTTTTTTCATGTGTTCAGTTTTTTATATTTGAATCTCATTTGTGAAATCTTGGTTTCATCATTGTCTGTTGCTATTGATGTTTATGAATTCCCTTTGTGAAAATTCAAGTTTCATCACTATCTAATCTTGTAGATGTTTATCAAATCCCTTTGTAAAAAATTCGGATTTCGTCACTATCTAATGTTGTTGATGATTACTTATATGAAAAATTTGGCTTTAGCACTCTTTGATGATATTAATGTTCATTTAATCCCTTTTGCGAAAATTTAGGTTTTACATTGTTGATATTTATGAATTCCTTTAAAAAATCTTGATTCCATTGCCGTCTAATGTTATTGATGTTTATGAAAATCTTGATCCCATCATTATAAGTAAACACTCCTTAACAAAGATATTTCTATACTTTAGAAATCTTTGGTTAAGAATGTAAGAGAACTCACTACTTCACTACTCCACCACAACTTCTGTAGGTTCGTGACACTTATTTTATGCAAGTTTGTGGGCACAAATGGCAAATTATTCCAAGTTTACCTTCTATACACTGACAATCTAAACGATATTAAAAATTTAAGTTGATAGGTCACTTAAAAAGTAAATAGAAAGGCTAAATTTCAATAATTGAGTAAAATTCATTTGTTTATCACTGTAAGAAATTAAATAGGTGGTTATATACTTTGAACGGTTCGTTAAAGAGTCCCACATCGAACGAAAGAAGAAAAATTAGTATCTATATATAATGTTGAATAATCTTTTCTCTATAATTTCTCCAGTTGTAATGGAATAACAGATTCTGAATCCATTTCTGCTTGAAAAGTTAATTCTTATTCCATTTCTGCTTGAGAAGTTTTTTCTTTTTCATCTGACGTGAGACTGTTGAATAACAATCTATTACAACATGGACTCTGTGGGACAAAGCAAAACAGCAAAATAATAAAATTGCTCTTAACAACCTTTGTTTTTTAGAGCTCCTTTTTAGCAGTTTTCTTGATGATCTAATGTGTTAGGGCGACGCTAGGGACGCGAGATGTTCATTCGATCTTTTTGGTTAAAAAAATTATGTTGTATATTTAAAATTAAATCATCTTTTTGTGTATACAAAGTATATATTGAATTTAATGATTTTTTTTCCATGTGTTTAGTTCTTTATATTTTGAATCCCTTTTGTAAAATTTTGATTTGGTCATTATCTATTATGAATTTTCTTTTGTAAAAAACCTGATTCCAACACAATCTAATGAACTTGATGTTTATGACTACCCTTCATGAAAATCTCTATTCTATCTCTGTTTTATATGCTTGATGTTTATGACACTCAATCGTGAAAATCCTGATTCCAACACCATCTAGTACACTTGATGTTTACAAATCTTCTTAATGAAAATCCTGATTCCAACACCATCTAGTACACTTGATGTTTACAAATCTTCTTAATGAAAATCCTGATTCTAACACTGTCTAATACACTTAATGTTTACAAATCTTCTTATTGAAAATTCTGATTCTGTCATCTGATTTTACCAGGGTACAGTTATTCTAATATTTCAACCAGCAGAAGAAGCAGGGAATGGAGCAAAAAGGATGATGAAAGATGGTGCATTGGAAAATGTGGAAGCTATATTTGCTGCACATGTTTCACATCAACATCCAACTGGTGTCATTGGATCAAGAACAGGCCCTTTACTTGCTGGCTGTGGGTTCTTTAAAGCTGTCATTAGTGGAAAAACAGGTCAAGCAAGCAATCCCCACCACTCAATTGATCCTGTTCTTGCTGCCTCTGCTGCTGTTATCAGCTTACAAAGCATTGTTTCTCGTGAATCCAATCCATTAGACTCTCAGGTGGGGTTTATTTGCACCTACTAATCATCAACTTTCCTTTTTCTTTATCGTATCGAGTGCTCGATATTCATATTAGAGCCTGGTTAATCCAAATTCATGCTGATACTCATAGGAGTCTGATTAATCCATATTCATGCTGCATAAGGCCTTAATAGAGCGAACCAACCCCCTATGAGGAATGTTTCCATAAAGATCCTATCAATCGCATCACAACCGGTTTATATCAAGATCTCACTCCTGTTTGACCACAAATTTTGAAATTAAAACTTGAGATTTTTTCAAGTTTTTGAAATTGTATTTGAATATAAAAATATTTGAAGTTTTGTGAGTGAAAATTCGAAAAACCTCATAACTGGCTTGAGTTAGTATTTGAAAAACTTGATAATATTTGAAGATGAAATTTTCAAAATCTATGATCAGATGCAAGCTTCATTCTATATGAAAACTTGTTATCTTTTTGTACTAAAATTATCATACTTATTCACTTTAAAAGTGGAATTTTCAAGTAACTTTCTGAATTTTTCTCTCAGATAATGTAAAATTTATTTTCTGAACCTTCATTAGTGGATGTCAAGAATATATAAGTTCAATCAAAGATTATATGTTTTTTCATTTTATAAGTGAGGTTTTCAAGTCATTTTGTAATTGAATCACTTAAAATACAACTAAAAAGTTATCGTTCGCTTAGTATAACTTATATTATAAAATAAGCTACTAGTTATGACATTGTTATAATACATTGATAGTTCGATATCACCTTCAATAATTGATTTTTGGATTGATTTGTGATTTGAATTTTTAGGTGGTGTCTGTGACATCTTTCAATGCTGGAGATAATCTTGACTTGATACCAGAATCAGTTACACTCAGTGGGACATTCAGGGCTTTTTCGACAATAAATTTTTATCAACTTCTTAAAAGGATAAGAGAGGTTAGTAAACACTATCATTAGTACTAATATTGAGACTTTGACATTCTTACAAATAAATAAGTCATATCATATCATAGTTTACTTCAACAACAATTATTAGTCTTAGTTATAGAGTATCATTTCATTTCATGAGTCACCACTAGGGCTAGCTAGGCATGGTACAATATTAATGATATTGAAAAGACATAAAAATATTGCACTATATTATTGTCATATCAAATTAGTTTGAGATTTTTTTAAAGTTTAGTATTCATATTTTACAGTATAATAAACTAATAATCATAATCTTTTTTATTTTAATTTACATATACTCATGAAAAAATATGACCTGATCTTTTTTAAGGAATGTCTAAATTATAGTATTCTAACACCTTATACAAATAAAAATATAATCAAAAGAAAGTACAATCATTTTCCTTTGTTAATTAGTTACTGAGCAAAAAGGGTATTTCAATCAAGAGAAACGAGTTACTCATATTGATTAGTATTATAATAATGTATATGTATTGTATATATTACTGTATATTTCAATATGATATTTAGTATATCAAAAAAAATTTAAACGGTATATCATATACTCATTTTGTCTCAATTCACATGACTTACTTTTCCTTTTAGTTAGTACCAAAATCGATAACACACTTTCATATTCAGTGAAAAAATTGACTTTAAAATATTTATTTTATCCTTGATAAAATAATTTATAACCAGACAAATATCTATGACTTATTTCAGACTAAAAATTTCTAAACTTTTTTTTTCTTAATCTTCATAATAAGTCAAACTAACTCATATACGTTAAAAGCGAGAGAATTATTATAATATCAAAATTTTTGATTTCCATATCTATCCTACCATACCATGTTAAACTTTATCCAACACTTATTAAAATTGCAGAGATAGATAGGCCTGTTTTGGCTAAATATCATAGGGTCCCAATGTTGCTCATATCCACACAAAAAAAGAAAGAATTGATTGAAGAATTACACATCACATGGTATGATCCCAATGTGATTGGGCCAAAAGTTTTTGAAATAACCAAAGACAAAATCACCACTTGGATATTCATGTTGCACCATATATAACAAGGACAAGTCCTTTCAACAATTTTCTAAAAGATCTTATCATTAAATGGAAAATAAAAATAAAAATATATCCAAAACAGTAGAACAAGACAACATAATATAACAAAAACGTGCATAATAAAATAATATAATGTTTTTGTAACTTAGCTATATGGAAAATTATGTAATAAAGTCACTCAATTATTGAAATGTTCAACAGTTCTGTACAAGTTAAAATTGAGGAGTATCAATATCATCAAAAATTATTACTCTTTCGTTTTAATACAAGAAAAAAGGATTTTCTACGCTAGTATCTTTCTTTCTATTTAGAAATAAAAAAGTTGATTGTCTTGTGGCAAAAAAAGAACTATTGATCGTCTTGTGGCAGTTTAAGTTGCGTGGACTCTTCACTTTCAATACCTCATCCATATCGAATCCTCCAAAAGTACATTACTTTTAGCGAATTTGGTACACACTTCTTGACATTTTTGAAGAGTCCGAATCTGTCAATAGTAACATAGTCACACTACTCTAACTAAAAAAACAAAATCAATATAACTAAACGTCAAATATCTTCTTCAAATTCTACATTACATACTCTTTTTCTACGAGATACCGATTAAGTGATCGAGTATACGTTTTCGGGCTACGAGTATAAAGTTTAATCATAACGAAAAGTCTCATTCTTTTTAAAACAGATTAATAAGTTAACTAAAGGATCTGAACATAACATTTTAACAACAGGTTTTCACAGAACAAGCTAGTGTATTCAGATGCAGTGCAACAGTTGATTTTTTCGAAGATAAGGACACGATCTACCCTCCGACTGTGAACGATGACACAATGTACGAGCACGTGAGGATGGTCGCGAGTGATTTGGTTGGAACGACCAATTTTAAGGTCGTTCCGCCAATGATGGGAGCAGAGGATTTTTCATTCTACTCTGAAGTAATTCCTGCTGCATTTTTCTATATTGGTATAAGGAATGAGACCTTAGGATCAATACATACAGGACATTCACCACATTTTATGATTGATGAAGATGTATTGCCTATTGGTGCAGCTACTCATGCTGCTATTGCAGAAAGATACCTTAATGAATATGGATCTTGAAATAAGATTTCGTTTTTTTCGTTCACACCAGGAGGATCAATAGTGTTCTCATTTGTCCTCTAGTGTGACTCGAACCCTTGTTGGTTGTTCAACTACTTGAGCAGGCCTCACTTATCGATCGTGAAATAGGGATTTTCTATAATGCAATTTTTGCCTCTTTTTTTTTTTCTTTTTAACTCCCATATTGTATGCCAACCTATGTGATGATTGACAATTAAGATGTCCATTCTTGTACTAATGTGTTTTTTTTCTTCATGAGGTTGGACATATGAATCATGGAGATAAGAGAAGATATATGATATAAAGGTGTTTGCTACAATTTGAATTCTTGTATTTATTGTCTTGGAATGTCACAATGTAAGTTCATGGCACGTATTGTCTGCTCTGGGTCTAAGGACAATACGGAGTTGTCTAGACTGATGAGGGCAGGTCAAGCAGGATTGACAGACTTCTAAACTGACAAGCTTCTGAAACAGAAGTGCACATAATAAATTCACTTTCCTCCATCACGGAGATATGAGATTTGTCTGATATATTATGTTCACTGCTGTTTCAAAAGTCTTGTCTGTTTAGAAGTCTGTTAATCATGCTTGACTTACCCTCGTCAGTCTGCCCTTTGTGAGGGGCGTGACATGGGAAGTGGTCAATATTCTTTGATCATGAGGAATCAACTTTGTAATTTCTAAATTTTTTTGTGGCTTTACAATATTCTTTCCTTGAACATTTTATTAATTAGCACGTTGCTAATATAATTACTTATCAAAAAGGAAAAGAATAATTTTAATCATTAATTAACTGCATTTCCATATTCTGTTCTCATCTTAATCCTCTGTTCCAAAAGAAATACAGGGAGCTATCAACAATCAATTATGTATAATCTTTGATTAATTAACTAATAACCTCATAATCCCAAATTCTTAAACAAAATCAACATGTCTACTTCTGGTGAATCAGATATTTTTACGCTATTAGGTCACGTAAAAGGTAAATGAGAAGTTAAACTATCATAACTAGTTGAATTGATTTCGTGAAAATAAGACGGATAATCTTTTATAGCAAGCTAAATTCCAATTATCACGTAAAAATTCATTTGCATTATCAGTTTAAGTAATCAAACATATGTTGTATATACGTTTGAATTGTTTGTCAAAGAGTCTCACATCGGATAAAAGAAGGATGACTGGTCTCTTTATATGGTGTTGGATAATCTTTCCTTGATCAGTTGACTTCTACGGTTGAGTTAGACTCAGTGTTGATTTCATTGTAATATTATATAGCAAGACCGATGTTTGTATTATCTTGTTATGAAATGAACCCTGTTTCAAATTCTCCTAAAGCTTTCCTTTTTGTTTGTCTGTCTAAAAGTCTATGAATCCTGCTTGACCCGCCCTCATCAGTCAACCCTCTTGAGGGGCGTCGATCATCACATGGAAAGTTTGTCAATCCTGCTTGACCCGCCATCATCAATCAGCCCTTCTTGAGGGGCGTCGATCATCACATGGAAAGTGCATCAATCCTGCTTGACCCGTCCTCATCAGTCAGCCCTTCTTGAGGGGCGTCAGGTCATCACATGCAAAGTGCTCAATATTCTTGTTCGTTACAATCTTCTTTTACTTCAACCTTTGATTAATAACATGTTCCTAATTACTTGTTAAAAAGGAAAAGCATAGTTTTAATCATTAATTAACTGCATTTCAAGATTCTGTTCCCATCTTAATCCTCTGTTCCAAGTGATTATAAAAATTAGAAACAGGGCAAACAGAGAGCTATCAACATTTTAATTATCTATAATCTTGATTAATTTCACTAATCAACATGTCTTCTTCCAGTGAATCAAATTTAGCAATTGCCAAAACTGTAATATCAGCAATTGGCTCAGCTGCTGCAATGTCCATGTTGATACATAATCTCCCACCAGAGGTTCAAGATTACCTCTTTTTCGGCCTCAGGCACGTATTTATTAAATTCTCGAATCAACTAACTATGGTGATTGACGAATTTGATGGAATGATGAGCAATGAAGTATACGAAGCAGCTCAAATTTACTTAGGCACGAAGCTGTCTCCTGAGACTCGTCGTTTCAAAATTAGCAAATCTGAGAAGGAGAAGAGTTTCAACACGAGCATGGAAAGAAATGAGGAGGTCATAGACTATTACAAAGGTCATAAGTTCAAGTGGATTTGGGTGTGTAAACAAATTCAAACATCAAGAGAGTCGTTTTACAATCCTCGCGATATCAACTCTACTATGAGGTCTGAGGTAAGATCCTACGAACTCATGTTTCATCGAAAAAGCAAGGACTTTGTCCTTGAATGTTACTTGCCTTACATTATCAACGAGGCGAAATTGCATTATCTTGAAACCAAGACACTTAAAATCCACACTATGGATTATGAGAATATGCATGATCTTAGTGAAGTGTGGACACCGGTGAGTCTTGATCATCCCGCGACCTTTGAGACATTAGCATTGGACTCAGAGCAAAAAGATGAGATTTTGAAGGATTTGGATAGATTCGTGAAGAGGAAAGAGTATTATAGGAAAGTTGGGAAGGCGTGGAAAAGAGGGTATTTGTTGTATGGTCCTCCGGGGACAGGAAAATCTAGTTTGATTGCAGCTATGGCGAATTACTTGAACTTTGATATATATGATTTGGAGTTGACAGAGGTGAAGAAGAACTCGGACTTAAGGAGGTTGCTTGTGGCAACCGCTAATAAGTCCATTTTGGTGGTGGAAGATATCGATGCTACTATTGATTTGCAAGAGAAGTTGTCTAGTCGCGTAACTGCTCCTTCAAATGACTCTCATGAGGAAGAAAGCAAGGTTAGTGTCTTCATCTTTCTCACACTTTTTATGCATTCTAATATATTGTAATTAGATAACATCTTGCATCGAACATAGGAGTTGCTAAGAGTAAAGTTGGAGAAAAGGAATCAATTGTTACTTTAACGCTCTTTAACATTTGCAATATTGCTTTTTTCCCTTTTATTACATCAATGTAAGACTTTCTTCGCGCCTTATAAGCCTCTATATATATCTCCGTTCTCTGTCTTTGATCGTTATAGGTGACACTATCCGGTTTGCTGAACTTCATCGATGGATTATGGTCAAGTTGTGGCGATGAACGAATAATAATTTTCACAACGAATCATGTGGAAAAGCTTGATCCTGCATTGTTGCGACCAGGACGAATGGACGTACACATTCACATGTCATATTGCACTCCTTGTGGCTTCAAACTTCTTGCCTCCAATTACCTTGGAATTACAGAGCATCAACTTTTTGAAGAAATTGAAAACTTAATCGGAGCCACAGCGGTGACACCGGCTGAGGTGGCTGAGAAACTGATGAAGGATGACGATGTTGACATTGCATTAAAAGGCTTGATTGATTTTCTTCATATGAAGGAGAAAGAACATGAAGATATCGAGGTTGAGGAAAAAGAAAATGAGTAAAACCTACTCGCTCTGTTCACTTTTACTTTCGTTCACTTTTACTTTCGCGTTTTGCGTTTCAAAAATCAAATTGTATGAACTTCGATAACTATTATATTTGCAGAACTTGTAAAAATTAAAGATGCATAACTTGATAGAACAACAGCTTACACCAACATATACAAAAAGAGGCTACAAAAATATGGAGAAACCAAATTTCTATAGCCTCTTTATTCAAGACAAACTAAACATTGCCACTTACAAAGGCCTTGGTGATATCTCTCATACTGATTACAAAAAAGCAGAATATATACATACATAAGATTAAGAGGAGATTTCTACACGAGCAGCGGCTTTTTACACAACGTAAGCATCTACTAATATTACCCTTTCAGACCTCGACGCCTATTCTCTGAGCAACCTGCACGAGACAAGTATCAGGTCATTGCAACAGTATCAGGCGAAAGATTAGCTTAGTCGAATCTAAGAAGGTTGTGCAACAAGTAATGAGAAGTAGTCTAGTGAATCGCGACCAATACTTTTGGTTATACCAAGATGAGTTAGAAAATGTGACCTATTGATCACATAGCAACAACTTTACCAGTTATGTCAAGACCCCCGTTCTGATTGCAATAATGCAGTAGAAAGTATAATTTACAGATGGTATTGGAAACTTCTTGCCCATGGCCTTTATATGCCGGAAATTTAAATCAAATTCATGCTAGCAGATCTTTGTTTCCCCCCTTTTGTTAAGTAACGAAGCCAAATAAATCAAGTTCGGGCAAAAAAATACCTCTTTGAAGGAGACGACGTCGCTTCCCCACAGCCAGGCATCACAACCTGCATCTCTAGCACCCCAAATGTCATTTCTACGATCATCGCCTACATGAACAGCATCATCTGGATTTACTCCTAGTAACTCACAAGCTTTTAAAAATATTGTTGGATTAGGCTTCTCTGCTTCTACCTGTTAAAAGCCAAAAAGAATATCAGCTATTGCATCCGCAAGCTCGAAAAGGAAAGTTTTAACAGACGACAAACACATTACCTCAGCTGAAACTGCTACGGCATCAAACCAATGATCACAGTTCAATGCCCTCAACACTGGTCTCAATCGGGTATCAAAATTCGACACTATAGCCAACTTTACTCCCGCTGCTCTAAGGGCCTGGAATACCCTTTCGGCTTCTGGATCACAAAGATGCCAAGCCTATTGAAGAAATGAAACTAAAATTATTGAGTGTCTTCTTCTTAGTCGCGGTGTTGTTTTGTCAACTCAAAGAATAAACCAATTTGCTGTCAACAGAAATGGTAATTCAAAGTGAGAGAACCTTTTCAGTCGTATAATAGTTATACAGCTCCTCAAAGTACTGAGAGTCAGAACAGCCAGTTGAACAACTAACTATATGTTGCCAAAATGGTCTTCCATCGTTGACATATCTGCAATATGCAGGCAAGAGAAATTTAACAAATTATCACATAGGAATGATAGCTAAACAGCAATGAATTAAAGCAGAATATGATTCGCAGTGACTGATGTTCTTCATTTCGTACAATTAAAATAATATCGACAAGGAAGCAAGTTATTACAGATATGAATACAAACAACAGGTAATATAATAAGTAGTTCAAAACAAGATACCTGAGACTAGATCTACGCCAAGGCTGTCCGTAAGCCCATCTGTATCGTTGCAATATCTCATCTTCAGAATACTCGACCCCGTACTTCTCACCAATATGCTTGTAAATCTACAACAACCAATATGGTTAAAATATTGTCAACAAGAACAAACGGAACAAGCAGAATAAACAGAGAGAAGTCCATAAAAACAACATTAAAATCAGGAACTTTGCTCTGCCCATAATGAAAGAGACAGTATAATGTAAAACACATATATGTATACACACATATACAACCAGAGAAAAACACCAAAAGATCTAAAAACTTATCAAATTATTCAGACGCAGCATCGCAGAATGGGACAATTCAAATAATGTAACTTTTCTATATTTAGAAACAAATTAAACTTTAAAATTCTCAATTTTAGCCATACAAATGTTTAAAATTTATTTTAAACTACAAGTTTCAAAAGTCTTCCCTTTTTTTTCCTTAAAACTTCAAGCACAGTCAAACAACAACACATAAATTAAGACGGAAGGAGTGCTTCGATACATCAAATATACAACCGAAAAAAGAAAAAATGTTGCTGCCTTTTCTTATTTTATCAACCTTCACCATTAGATCCAGAAAAAAAAATCACTTCTTTGACAATTTTTTCATTAGAAATAGAACAAACAATACAATATACTACAAGCAGATACAAAACTAAGTCGTGGAGGTAGAGAGACTGTTTCCGAATACTCAGCTCAAGTATAACAAATCAAAGTAGTTATGGAAACACGAACAAACATACTTAAAAGCAGAAAGAAAACCACAGAACATGAAAACAGCAAAAGAAAAAAAAAGGACTAAACATATAGCTGAAGAAAATGTAGAGCATAAACATATGATCAAAAATTTATGTTGCTTTGCATCAGCCGCGTTGGATCCTCCAAAAATGCACTACGAAAAATCCAACATGCGACCAACAATATTTTCGAAGAGTCCGAACAACAAAATAATCTAAAAACTACAAAATGGGTATCCAAAATTTGTCAATAAATCTAATAATTTGATGAAATTTTAACCTGAGCCATTGGTTGAGAAGGAATAACAAGAGTACCCACAGCATCAACAAAAAGGGCTTTATGTGTAAGCCCACCATACAAACCCCTTCTATAATCTTCATACTCTTTTACTAACCCAAATAGCCTCTCAACCGGCGCTTCCACAGTAGCGGCCGCCGTCGAAAATGAAGACCCACAATTCGACACCGGACTTCCAGTCGGGTCGACCCGAATTACATCAGAAGACCCATTTCCGAGAACCTGCAACTTTGGTTTATGGGTCAAATTGCTGAATGCTCTAGTGATTATCCTCGTCCTTAACGCCATTAGAGAACAATCTTTTTTTGAAAATGAAAATTCGTTTTCGTTTTTTCTTTTTTATGCTTTATTTATAGAAAAAGAAGAAAGAAAGGTGGTTATTTAACACTCCGGGTTCGGTTCCCGAATAATCAGTAAGGATAACTGAGTTGGTGCAACGTCATTTCTAATCAAGCTTATCTCATCAAATTACTAAATACAATTTATATTATTTATAAGTTATTGAATAAAATTGAATTTACTCGGTGTAACCGTAAAGCAAAATCAAACTCATAAACTTATTATCTTAAGTCGAAATAAATTGATAGGACCACTTTTTTTACATTTTTATGTTTCCCCAGTGTGGTGACATATGGCAAAGAAAAAAAGAATGAGGTTTTCTCAATTTTGGCATAACGAATCCTTTCCGGTAAGAGACTCGCACGACGGGCTATTAACTCAATAAAATAAGTTAAAATTTAAGTAGATGTTTTGTATAATCAATATTACTAATTGGTATATTAAATAGTTGATCATGAATCACGATGCTTGGGTTAAGTGGCCCTTTTGGTATATCCAAAAGCTTTCATTAACTAATAATGAATCTTAATTTCAAATCACAGATGTATTACTAAAAGTTAAAGCTACATGATGTGAGATACATTTTCTTTTATATTTCAATTTTTTTAAAAAATGTTTGGACAAGAAAGTAGTTTTGATTTATTTATGATTATTGTTTCTAGTCAAAAAATAAATGGATATTTTTAATTTATACATATACAAAACAAATTATCTTACAAGATACGATATAAGAGATGGGGCGGCGAGGATGGGAATGTGGGGTTGTGGAGACAGAGGTTACGAGCTGAGGCTGAAAATGAGGTCTGTCATAGTGTAGTTTCTTATTCGTCGATCATCGCATAATTCTATTGTAGTTATAGTTCCTTTTTTTTTACACTAATTTATCATATTTTTAATAGTATTTTCGTCATAATTTCTTTTTGGATCTAAAACTAAAAAATTGCTCTTTAGGGAATAGTGACGTGGCCAGATGACAAATGTCGTTACAAGTAGTTGAATCCACGTCAGCAGGTCCACATTCCATACTTTGTCAAAATCACCAATTAATTATAATTATAATTACTACTAATAATTATAAACATCATAATTAATAATTAGATTAGGTGAATGAAATTAGTCATGTGGAGTGTGACTAAAGACACTTTTTTTCAATCGAAATAGGGTGTATGCAACAATTAATTATCAAAATATATTTTAATAAAAAAAATAATTTAAATAAATAAAGAGAACAATCGAGAGTCAAAATATAAAACTTGAAAAATCGCTCCTCACGACTTATTTTTATATTGTGAATGTTAACTAATTGGATCAGTAAATTTAAAACGGTAAAAGATTATTAGCACTTAGTGCTTCATGAACTAATAAATACATGATATATTTTGTTTTTTCTTATTATATTCGTAATTAATCAGCAACATGTCTCTACTTTTTTTTTTTAATGATTGTGGCGATAGAGTTAATTTTCATGTATATTAATTGATTTTACGGAATATCTATCACGTTTCACTGATAAAATAATTTTCGAACACCATTATTTGAGAGATACGTGGAGTCGATCAAAATAGGAAAGTGGTATCTCCAACAAATACTTGTTGGCTTTCAATGTCTGTTCCATTTATCTAAAGGACAAGTATGGTCCTCGAAATTATTGTTTTCATAATTTAATATTATTATTATTAATGTGTGAAAAAAGCTCTAGATATTTTTTATTTTTTAAGAAATTATATTTAATTGAAATGAGTTTGACACCTTGAAATATAAAAATTGAAAAAAATTGGTATGAGGAAGAAGACAAAGAAAATTAGGTTCTTGACATACTTCTTTTGTAGTTCTATACATTATAATAAATTTCGTCTTTGATTTTTTATTATTTTTTTTCAAAGAGAAGTGTGTTGCTTTCAAAAGTTTCAAAGATTGTTTGATTGCAAATTGGAAAAGGGAAGTTAATATTTAAAAATTGAAATATTCTTTTTTCTTTATGTTGTATGCATTGTGAGCAAAGGCAGACCTAAATATTGATGCAAGTGTACTCGTTAACTTTAATAAAAATTTATATATATATATATACATATTTATGTTGAGAAATTAGAAAAATTTAGGATACAATTAACAGTGCACCCATTAAAGAGTGCTCTTATTTGATAGTAAAAGCTAGAGGAATCACCTCTGTGACTAGATTTTGAATCCAATTAGAGCCCTACTTTTTTGTTTTTGTTTTTTTGTTTTAAGTCTAGTGATAAACCTAAAGTTTTCAAATCATGGATCCGTCTAATCGCCTCCCATTTTGATAGGGTTTGGAATGGAGCTGGAATCTTGATATTATAACCTAGACAAATAATATAAAATAGAGATGGGTAGAAGTGTGAGGTATGTGGTGAGGATTGAGGATATGAGAAGCTACGAATTTGAGTGAATATAAAGTTTGTTGGAAGTTTAAGCTTATATTTTTACAAGTAATCGCTTAAAGGTTTATAAGTGGAAGATTAGACGTACGTAGATTAACTAACACCCTTTGAATGGATGAACCAGACCCAATAGTATTTTTAAATCGAAGATAATTTCAAGTATTTGAATCGAGGTCTATTGATAATATAGCATCTACCTTTATAAGTAAAGTTGCATTCAAGTAGATCATCTATTTCAGACTTGACTTCTAAAATTACATGATATTTTGATTTACTTTTTCCAAATGTAATTTTATATAATATTAGATATCGAGTTACCAAATGCATTATTCTATGTTTGATTTACATATTATCAAAAAATTTAAATTTGTTCACAATCGCAAATGCTTTCATTTAGAAAATCATGTTAGAGCTGTGAGAGAACTTTTTTTTAAAAAAAAAAAAACAAACAAACTAAAAAACAACATTTTGATGGAAATTTATAAGCACTTATTTTTATTTTTTAAAAAAAGTTGATAAGCATTAAGAAAAATATAAAAATAAAGCTATTATGATAATCTAATTTTTTTTATAGATATCATATGGAAAACTTAAATATATATGTTATAGAATTCAATCTTTATTTTCTAGGATGGGCGTTAAGAAAAACATAAACTTAGGTTTAAAAATCAAATATACTAATATAATTAATATAGAAATTATCCCTTTTTCTTATAATAAATAAAACATCTATAAATAATATACATATTGATCAAGAAGAAAAGTTAATTAAAAGGATTGAATTTTCATGTCTTAAAAATATTTTATCTTTTATTTTGTGTAATTAAACTCTCAACCCAACCCCCTAAAATGTGTCCATGGACTGTCTAGTCAAAGTATTCGGTGTGAATTGATAAAAATTTTATCGATATTAGTTATTTAATTGTCATTAAATTTAATGTCATTATAAGTTATAAAAAGATATATCTTTTATTAATTGTCATTAAATTTTACTTCTGATATAATATAACTTGAATAACTTTATCGATAAATGACAAAAAGGAAGAAGGCAAAGATTAAAACAAAACCACAAAATTATAACTTTGACAAAAGTCATACTCCATTCAAAGAAGTATTCAATGAAGACACACAATTATTTTATGGCTGAGATCCATTCCAAATATGTTATGGAATAGAAAATTTCAAGTCCCACCATAAATATGTAACAAAAAGACTTTAAATTCAAACCAAAATCAACAAATTTAAAGCACAAAAATTTCAAATTGGGACCCTTATGTCTTTTGAAATTATGGTTGTTGGGACATTTGATTGATTCACTTGACAAGGAAAATAGGGCCCCCAAATTCTTATTTCTTTAAAGTTTAGCCACACAAAAAAAAAGAAAGAAAAAAAATAAGAAAAGAAAAATGCAGATCACCACTCGATTCGTTAAGATCGTTAAATGACCACTCAGTAATAAAAGAGGCAAAAAAAAAAAACTATGTGTAATATAGCGTTTGTAATAATTCACTTATCGAACGACTAATCTATAATTGGTAGCCATAGAAATTAGGCTTGATTGATATTGATAATGTTTACAATTTATTTTTAGTTAAGAGTTTTTAATATTTAAAAGCAAAAGTTTGAATTTTTACTTTATGACTTTTGAACTTAGAAAACATAGCATAATGAGTTTTAATGGAGTATATTTTTATATTTAAGTAATTATTTTTAGTGTAACAATCGCTAATATATTTTCAAAATCGATCAAATCAGTCAACCAAGTTTATAGATAGGTACTCTACATAAAAGATAGTAATTGGTTAACTGTAATAGCTTAATTATCGTTAAATCTGTATTTTTAGCGGCAAATAACACTCTTTGTATGTCGCTAAAGCTTTTAGCGATATTGAATCTTGTTGAATGCCTTGAATCGGACCCGTTACAAACAGAAAGGACGGGGGTCTCGCTGCATATAGACGCTATGGCAAACCTATTCTGTAATTCTGTTCTTGCCTCTCCATAATAAAACTGCTCCCCCTCTTCCCCGTGGACGTAGCCAATTTATTGGTGAACCACGTAAATCTGTTGTCTTGTTTTTCGCGTTTATATTTTCTCGAATTATATCGAATTCCGCATAACAAATCTAATGACACTTAACTAATGTTGATAAAGAATTTAGTATTTTTTATTAGTGTGCATATTTGTTACTGTTAAAATTTGTTTTTGTTATAATATCGTTAGTACCACATCCAAGTGCATGCCTATTCTACAATGTTTTTTTTTAAAAAAATTCATCCGGTATTGAGTATACGTATTAAAGTCTGATCAATTTAAAATACGCTGCATATAACACCATTCGAGAGGTGGGGTGGAAGGAACGCACCATATTAAGATTTTTTTTATATTCAAACTCAAATTCAAAATCTAATTAAAAAAGAAGCAACCACATTCGTAATAGCGGGATAATATTGGCTTTTGTTCGCAAGTAATATCATCCCTTCTTATCCAAACTTTAGATAGACTTTCCTCCATTAAAATCATGTGAGTTTTCATATTTTTTTTATTTTGGCTTTAATAAAGAATACTAATTAAGAATTTCCAGATCACATGATATTATTATATGATTTGTTTAGTGATTAATTAAAAAAAAAGTTATCATTAAGTAAAACTTGTCTTCAATAATTGGTCATTTGACTGAATAACATTAGAGTTAACACAACTACTAAACAAAATAGAAATTGATTATGAAATTCATGACGCATATATATGATATTAAATATAACTAACATAATTTTTCAATAGTACATTGCTATCTGTTATTTAATGACAAAAATTATAACGTTTTACGATAAAAATGTACTGGTTAACGATAAAAGTTATAATATTTTACGATAAAAGTTGTCTATCACTAATTTTGTAGGTGGGGTGATTACTGTTGGATATGTAGCAAGAATTGATGGGAAATAGAGGGAAGGAGAGGAATTTGAAAAGTTGAGAACTTGAAGAGTTGGGAACTTCAAAAGTCCTCTTATGCTTTAATGAAAAAGGCAATTGTCCCTCATCGGTAATGAAAAGGAAAATAGGAGAGTTTAAATACATAAACACTCCTATTAATTGTTAAAAGGGTTGGAAAGAGGAACCCCCTCGCGCTTTGGCAAATGATCGATCCAGAGATTATTTTTTGGACAAAATTTATTTTAATTCTTTATTTAATTAATTAAATGGCCAAATAATATTTTCAATTAATTAGTTGATAACAGAAGTTAACCGCTCGGATCCGCACGCGTGACCCATTTTATTTTCTGAAAGGTTGCAAACTTTCATTAATGGTCGTGTTAATTCTGAAAGGAGGGTTGCAACCTTTCAGAACATATTCTTCTTGCCTATAAATATCACTCAGTCTTCAGAATATTTTCAAACGAATTTTCTGATCTTCCTTCTTCATCTAAACACATTTTTCTTCGTGTACTTTCCTGCTGTGGATTGATTCGCTGACAGTAGAGTTTTTGGTATCTACACTCTACTGATTAAGATCATTTTACCCTGGGAGGTTATATTCCAAATCAAACCTCGGATACTAGAGGGAATAATTTTCTTAAGGGGACACTGTGAGTTCAGTGGACTTTATCTTCCAAACTAAAAGATTGTTTCAGTTTCTGGTACGTTTGTTTTAAGTATTTTCTGAAATAAATTTTTGTTCATCTTGCTTACTGATTCGATAAATTTCAATTACTTCGTGTTTCTGAATAATTTATTACAATCAGTAATTTCTGATTTTAATAACAAAGATTAGTAAATAATTACTTAGTGATAGTTTTGTTGCACGTGTTAGGTTTGAATAAGTTTTTATTCTAAAATTGAATAGACTAACATAACAAGTATTTTTAAAGAGTAAAAACTTTTGAAATTTCCATGAAACTAATTAATTAATTTACTCCAAACTAATATAATTCTCAAAAGGTTGCTAGAGTTTATAGCATCTTATATTTGGCATGTGAGAAAAGGGAAATGAAAAGCTTATAAAGACTTCTTTTTCTTTAACTTTGTTAAATAAGTTAAAAAGGAACAAAAAAAAAAGAATCTTCCCTAGGATTTGCTTGAAATAATGTATCCAAGTTACATAAAATACGAGAATTTGAAAAAAGTAAAATATAAGTAAATTTTATTACAATTTTATAAAAATAAATAAATTCTCTGATAAAAAGAATCAAGAAAATATTGACAAAACATAACAATCAATAGTAGTGTGAGGCCTAAAAAGAAAACATAAACAACATAGTTATATATATATATATATATATATATAAACGAAAGACTATTATCAATAAACTAAAAACTAATAAAAATGAAACTCAACGCCAAATACCAAAACCTTCGAATGGAAGAAAGATCCCATTCCACAACGTACAATATTTGTGCTAAAGTTAAACTTAGGATATTTTTTCGAGGAAGCTTCTTATATTTGTGCTCCCAAGAATGTGGATATATATATATTATATATTACATGATCATAATTTAATTTTTCTTAGAAGATATGATAACGTGTTACAATTCCCCTTAATTCTAGTCAGCAGCATGTGATAAACAACTAGTATGTGAATCTAAGTCGATGAAATCGAATACTATTTATTTTATATTGCGTTTGATGAAATATTTAGACAAATGGCTTTATTTCCGGGATAATTAAGAATACAGGTACATTAAATAACTCTAATTCAAAGTTAAAAACTTAGTCAGGCCACTACAGAGGAAACTGAGGAAGTCACAAATAGTTTACTTAAGAAAGTTTTATCAGAAACAACAATAACATATTCAGTGTAATCCGATAAGTAGGGTCTCACGAGGTTGGGGTTTACATAGCGTTACCCTACCTAGTGAAAGCAGAAACATCGTTTCCGATAAACTCTTAGGCTCTAAGTTAAAAACTTATTCATCACCAAAAGTTGAGCTAGATATAATAACCTATTTAGGATACTGCAACTTTTAAGATAATTCATGAACTCCAACAAAAGGCACCAGTACAGAACCAATCCACAGCTTGCCGTTCTTCTCCTCAACCTCGCTTATGAACTTCAACGTCTTGCTCTCGAGGTCTTCTAGAACATCCAAAACTTGCCCGTCCTCGCTTAGCTTAATTGCAGTTGCATGAGGCTGTCCTCCAACTAACAAGAAATGCATTTGCTGGAAGGTGAATGGAAGTTTTAGTATTGTCTTTCCGAGCCATGAATAGGATGTGACTAATTTTGCAAGCAGCGATCTTTTTGAATGCAGACCGACCCAAAAGTCCCCTCTCGAGTTTCTTCTGATGTTGTCTGGATATCCTGGTAGATCAGCAAATGTATCGTGTTTTCCTGCATGAGGGCCTTTAAGCCAATGCCTTACTACTCTACAGGTACTAGTTTCAGCTACTAGTACAAAGGACTTGTCTTTGCTCAAGGCTACACCATTGGCAAAAGCAAGGCCTCGTAGTAAAACTGTCACTGATTTGGTTGATTTGTCGTATTTCATCAGCCGGCCTGTCTTGTCTCCACTTACAACAGATGCAATAAATTGCCTAGATATAAGATGAGAAATCGGAATCAGTTTCTTCACGAGTATCTGTATGTTACAAAGTGGCATATGAACCTAATAACGAAACTGACTTCTCTGTTTTGCTAACCCTATACGCAATCTACATTACACCAACCTATCGGCTATCAAACCCAATTTAGCTTTGCATGAACAGATTCAAATTTAAATAGTCCATTGGCTATAAATTACCTTCTCTGGAATTGTGTGCTGGTATCTGTGAAGTAAATTACATCTTCTTGCTCATCGATGTCGAGGTCATTTGTGAAGCGCAGAGGCTGGCCTTCAACTTCTGTGACGAGTGGGGTAGCTAATCCACCAGATGGACCCACAACGTGAAGTCCTAAATAGGCATCAGCAATGTAGAGGTCTCCGGTTCTTGTATCAAATCGTAAGCCCAGCGGTCTTCCGCATACGTGCTCCATTTGGGGAGCAAAAGGGTGCACACATTCCTTCCTTGATGATATCATGTCAAGTTCCATTAGATAATTTTGAAAAAGGCGTACACAGAAAAAAAAAGAGAAGCCAAAAACTAGTTCATCTCAATGGTTTCTCGGGGGAAATGAGGAAAATGTTAAGAGTCATACATTTCAAACACATAAACAAAATCATTAAATTGCAAGTGTTTCCCTGCTGAGACAAGGCTACTTGTGTTCTTCCTTCAATAATACTCGTATTAAGAGTCGTTTGTTGTTGGAATCTGAATAAACAAACACCACATGAACAACGGTGAACTAGCCATAAAATTATAAAAGGATGACATACTGTAATTACATACAGTATGAATCCTCAGGTGACAGAAGATATGAACTAGACAAATAAGAAGATGACTTACATATTCTAGTTACAAGACAAGTTACTAAAGAATCTTTTTGAACGTAAAGGTGGTGCAATAAAGGAAACATGACATCGCAACTTAACATTTTGGAACTTGCTAAAGGTTTACCAGAACCCACTAGCTTGACTAATCCAGATTAGCTAAGTATGGCCAATGATAGTGGGGAACGCTCCCTACTAAAAGTTTCTCTATTTACAGGACTAGAACCCAAGACCTTTAGGTAAGAATAGAAGGATCTTATCCATCGCACCACACCACTTTATGGTCTTTCTAAAGTAAACAGATCACTCCAAAATCTTTGTTTTTCTAAGTCTTGAGATTTAATACATAACTTCTACGGAAAAAAACATGTCACTGTAGAAAAGATAAATTGAGTAAAAGTAGGATTCTTGAATATACAGATTCCACAAGCAGAGACCCATGAACCGATATAAATATGTCTAGAAGTTTGAACTTTGGTGACAATTGACAGTTCCGTTAATACTACAACAACATAAAGTGAGGACTAGGGAGGGTAGAGAGTACGCAAACCTTACCCCTATCTTAGAGGTAGAGAGGTCGTTTCAGCTAGACCCTTGACTCAAGGAAAAACAGTCCAAAGCAGTCCAGAAAAAGAATAAACAAACACTTCCATTATTCATAAGAAAAATAAGTCCACAGCTTCAGAAGGAAAGCTACCTCACAACACCTAGTATCACACGACATACTTTTAAACTGGCCCATATACCATCTAATTCATTTGAAAAGATACTCTACGATTATGATTAGCACCGTTAGAAACAAACACAACCTTGCCTTACCAGCGTTTATCTGAACTCACTACTTTTAACGCTGTGTATAAATTTATGTTTAAAAATTCATTAAAATCACATAAAAGTTAAGCTCATAAACTTTAAATCTTGAATTCGTCCTTTTAATCGGCCCGCATTACAAGGAGGTTAATATCTCGCTCACTCAAAAGGTCAACTTTCTTTCTTAATTCCATTTTTTCCAACAAAGACAGTGACTTTCGAGATACTTTCTAATAATAACTATTACTCGAGTGACCGTCTAAGAAATCAAACTCATTACAAGCATGTTAACAAGACTAATTCAGGACTGAGAATATAAAAAAACATACTATAAAACAAAAATTACCAAAAATAGCCATAGAAATTGGGGATTTTTGCTTTCTACCTTTGAGACGAAGTGACAGCAAAATCAACCCAACCGTCAGAATCTCCATTCCACTTAAGAATCCGGCCATCAGCAACGCCGGTGTATGGACCTTCTCCGTTCGGGTCAAACGCAATACTCTCCGGCCCAACTGCTCCTTTCAGATGTATTACTTCAGATTTCGATAAGAGATCTTTGGATCCTGGTATTGAAGGTGGACTGTAAACATTTTTGGAGCTTAAAGTCAATAGAACAGCGATTATTGCAAGTGCTGCTGCACTAAAAAAGAGCTTCAAAGCATTCATGGAGTTAATTTTCCCTGTTAATAAGTTGAAAAAAAACAGGGGAAATTGTGAGAAGAAGAAGAAAAAATCAGTTTATATTATCAATGGGTGGAGTTTGGGACAGAGAGGGCTTGTTATATTCGGCTATTAGTTATTTCGAAATTGTTATTTTATTTTTAGATTATAATTTCGAAATGGCTAGGATTTTGAAAAATTATTCCTTCCAATTAATATATGGGATAGATTTATTTTAAGATTAATTTCAAACAAGCCCTAATTTATTTTTTGTTTTTCATTGACTTACGAACTCACATACTACGTGATACTTTAAAGAGGTGTTCGATATAATTTCACAAATGAAATTCAGAGAATATATATATTTTTAAAACAGAGTCATTTTAAAACTTCAAAATATTCAAAGATCAGATTTTCACATGACCGAATAAATATTTAAATGTAAATTTTTAAAATATAATCTAAAATCTACGATAACGCTAGCTTAGTAGCCCTAAGAACCACTAAACCAAAATTGACAACAAGTGATATTCAATATTCATTCTCTGAGCCAACTTATTGGATCTCCAAAAACAGCCCATTCTCAATTCAAGATATAGGCCCACACTGAAGTAAGCCCAACTACTGTCTTATTGGATCTCCAAACATCATAGGCCCAATTAGCCAAGAAGTTTAACATAGACCCAATAAAACAGTACGCCTTCCGTCACAATTTATACCGACACTTTTGGAGTTTTGAAATTCAAACAAGTTTATCTTTAATCGTAAATCTTTCATATTTCTTTTAATTATTTTGATTTATAGTACTTTTTACGTAGTTTACAAAAATATATAAATTTCGTTTCAAAAAAAAAAACTGAAGATTCCACAAACAAATTTTTGATTAAACTTAAATTGTTTGACTCACGAAAAATGACATGTGTCAAATAAATTGGGAGAGTGAAAGAATTAATTTTCAGAGTTTTTTTTAGTGTTCAAAATTGGAATTATACTTTTCGAGGCATATGTTTTTTACGCGATCTTTTTCAGAGACATAAGATGGTAAAATAGAAAATGTATGCAAATTTTTGTTTTTTTGAAATACATTATGCTCTCTCTTACTTAAATTATGAAACATTTATAGAGTTGTTTTATTTTTTAAAACTGAACTTTTGCTTCACTAAACATTTATATATATGCAGCATAAATAATGTGTATTTTCATAAAATTTATCGTAATGTTTAGTAATTGAAGTTCAATGCTTTTTTCAACATAAATTCTTTATTTTTTGAGTTGATTGACATGAATGATATATCCCCCAAAACATAAATATGTTTTTCACACTTATGTTTAAGATCTATAATAAATCTTATCGTATTAGGTCCATCTATTAATCCATTTACAAAATTGGATTAAGTAGGAACAATATTTAAAATATGATAACGTTTTTCTTTGTATATATAAAAGTCAAGATCCAAGTAGAATTGGTGTGATGTGTCTGAAAAATCGAAATTGATCACTTGAGAATCAATGATCGAGTGAAAAGGTCATTCTCGGATACGATTTTACTCCTCCTTTTTATAGTACTATGAGATTTATACTTTTTTTCGGTTTAAAAAAACTAAATCACGTTGTATATATCAAAAAATGGAATAACTAAAGTTTTGACATAATGTAGTTGTATAATTTTCCATGAAGAAATTACCATGCATGGACGTTATTTCAAAACTAAAGGCTTAAAATAATTTCTAATATTTGACTTCTATATGATTACCATTTTTTAAAAATAATATGAAAGACTGAGAAAAAATATCTCTATTTATTTGGTCAATTTAATTAGTTAATAATTCACACACATGTGAATCCAAATTTTTTTAATTTTTTTTTTTTTATAGAAACACCATCACAAAGGACTACTTTTGGGACAGTCACACATGCAATATGAAATGTCCTTAATTAATTAAATAGGGCATATTAAATTGTGTATTATTATGTAGTGGGTACCACCTAAACAGCATAAGGTGCTACCTCCAAACAAAACCTAACTTAATATTGTTAACCTAATCAAACATACCAATCAATATATGATGGAGTGACAAGTACTCTCTGATTCTTAACGAAGAAGTTTAAAATTCTAATAGAACACATAAAAATAACATGAAAAGACTTTGTAAAAATATTTTAAATCTAAAATGAATCAATCGATAAAATCTATCAAATTATTCTAATTATAAATGAATTCCTGAAAATTCAGGTAATCAATGAAAAAACAACATCATATACATACATGATGCGAGACGTTGCACAATTGTGGATCGATATTTCACCGGTCCAGTATAAGTGAAAGAGCGGAAGCTCAAGATGGTGATGCTGGTGGTGGTGGTGATTTGGGAGGGGGAGGGGGTAGAGGGGTTTAGGTACTATTTATTACTCCCTCCGTTTCAAGAAGGATGACCTAGCTTGACTTAGAACAGAGTTTAAGAAAAGAAAGAAAATATTTTAATCTTGTAGTTCTAAATTAAAGTTATATCAAATGTACTAAAATGACCTTTAATCTTGTGGTCTTAAACATGCCACGTGGAAAGTCAAATTTAAAGTATTGCCGAAAAAATAAAAAGGTCATTCTTTTCTAAACAAACTAAAAAAGAAAAATGATTATTCTTTTTTAAACGGAGGGAGTATATAATAAAGGAAAAAAGCTTAAATGTACCCTTGAACTATTAGAAATAGTTCGAAAATGTCCTCCTTCCATCTATTGGTTTAAAAATACTTTTAACGTTTTCTTTTAAGTTCAATAATACCCTTTCGTGAACAGAAATATGACATGAAATTATACTAAACAAGTGACCACTTTTCATACTATTGGGTGGTCTGTTTATTTGATAAAAGAATTG
Source organism: Solanum pennellii (assembly GCF_001406875.1). Taxonomy (NCBI): domain Eukaryota; kingdom Viridiplantae; phylum Streptophyta; class Magnoliopsida; order Solanales; family Solanaceae; genus Solanum; species Solanum pennellii. Next base: position 77,934,158 of record NC_028646.1, on the reverse strand, counting down.
TGGAACAATGAAAAGTGGCCACTTGTTTAGTATAATTCCATATCTTATTTCTGTTAATTAAAAGGCATTTTTAAATTAAAAAAATAGTAAGAACATTTCTAAAAATAGATGAAAGAAGCGTATTTTTAAACTATTTCTAATAGATTAAGGGCATTAAAAGTTCAAAGGATAAGAAGGACGTTAGTATGAAGAATAATTAAGGATATGTTTGTACGCGTGGAAAGTGTTTTTTTTAAAAAAAAATAATTAAAAAAAAAAGTAATTTTTATGCTATATAATTAATTAATTTATAATTAATTTTAGTATAATAATAACAACATTGCAGTATCATAATCAAATGATAAATTGAGGTCTGAGGAAGTTAACTATATATAATTATGTTATCATAGGTAAAAATGCACATGAATTACAATTTCTACCGTGTTATGAATTATATGAAAATATATAGAAGAAAAGTTTCAAAAATACTCTCAATTTTGGTGAAAATTATTAATTTTATTTTCAAACTATTGATTATCTTAAAAATACTCATTTATTTGACTAAATTGAAGCTATACCCGCGAACATTAGGGAAATACACTCTTAAATTCTCGTCAAGTTTAGGGGCATTATCAACATCACTCTAGATTTTTATTAAGAACTCCATGCGAGTTTGAGATCAATTGTTATGTCATGTTGCATATCGGGAGTGTATCAGGGGTGTATCTAAGAATAGTTAGACAAGTAAATGAGTGTTTTTAAGGTTATCAATACTCAATAGTTCAGAGATGAAACTAATAATTTGTGGCAAGTTTAGGGGTGTTTTTGATACTTTTTAAATATATAATATATTTTGAAATGTCGATTAAAGTTCACATAACTTGACTTTTAAGAAGTCAAATATATAACAACTAACATGAGACAAAAGAAGTAGATCAATATATCAAATTTGAATAAGCTCCCCGTAAAATTTGAGTCACACATTACGGTGTGCATTTGAAAATAGCATTTTCAACATAATTCTTTATCATATCAAAATCTAAAACTCGAGATCTCTAATTAAGAATAGAACAATCTCATGATTTATACCATAATCCATATTGATATAGGCTCATTTTACTTATTTCTCACTAAAATTGACCCGTCAAAATAAGACAATAATAAAAACTTACACACACCTCTGCCCCACAATAAAAGGATAAAATCTTAGAGTAAATTTTTTAAATAAGTGAGACTTTTGATACGTCAACGCCATAAAAAAAAAAGTTAAAGAGTAAATATTTATTATTCGTACTCAATATTTATAATAAATATAAATTATATTTTTTCTATATCATCACTTATATATGTAATATATACTAATAACCTAACCATGGAAAATTATATGAGTTCTTATTCTATATCTTTAATATTTAAAGCTAACTATTTGATTTGATATAAACGTTCGATCAAAAAATATTTTAACCAAAGTTTTTTTTCTTAAGAAAAAGCATAGATGACCCACTATATCCGGCAAGAATCTTTTGATTAGAAAAAACCTCCCAAAACAAAATCAAAAGAATCATTTGTTTTTAAGACCAAATCCTTCTTTGGAATTAGAGATTTGGTACTTTGGGACCATCTCTTGTCCCTTCCAATTCAATTTACTATCGTGGCATCGTTTGTTTGAATATTTTATTATTATTATTATTGTACAAAAATTTATAATATATATTAACTTAACCATGGAGATTTGCTTACCATAATCCCCTCATAATCATTGTAAAATTTGAAAATTTTATTGATTATTATATACTACCTTTTCATTTCTTTTACTTCATCTACAAATGCGCTGAGATTAATTTCGAAAAAATTCACATAAATAAAGGGTATTACTTTTATTCGTCTCAAATTATTTATTATTACTTTTAAAAGATGTTTTCTTAAATTATTTACTATTCGAATGAAAAGAGACTATATTTTAAGACATAAACAATGACTAAATAATTATTCAGTAGATATTCATATTTTTATTATTTTATTCACGCTCTAGTTGTTAGCCCCAAACATGCCGTAAAAGGAAGAGTATGTGTGTCAATAGTCACACACTGATGGGCGAAAATAATAATTAATCTCTTTATATGACAAGACAATAATTACCTCTTAGTTAATTCTTAAAAAAATTATAGAAAACATTTTTCTCGTACCAAATACATCTTATATGAAGTTGAAAAGAATATATATTGAATATTTATAGTTTATGATGGATTATTATAGCCAAATAGGCATCAAATTAAAGTAAGTGGAGTTTAATTAGTTCAAAACTTGTAAGAAGGTATTAAAATTCTTATTGCGTTGTCTATTCAAAATGGAATAATAGGTACTTTAAACTTTTCGACTAATTTAAAATTGAACCTAAACACAAATTAAAAATAGTTTTGAGTTTATATATAAAATCCAAATTCCAAAAAGATTTTCCATATGTGGAAAATCCATTAATTATTAAACAAAAAAAAGCCTCCCAAATCCCTATATAGGTCACCTTTTTTGGTCTTATCTTTTGCCAAACAATAAAATATTTATTTACATTAGTTATAGTTAGTAGCACAAGTAGTTTTTTTTTTATTGTTTTATATATATAAAAAAACTTTTTTCTATTTTGTAGATTTTTTTAATTTATAATTAGCCCACATTATCTGTCCAAATTGTATCTAATCCCAAATATTAAAATAATTAAACTAATGTGGCGTTTTGCTTGATTTGGATAATCTCCAAATTAAGAGTAATATTTATATTTGCTAGTGCTTTGTGCAGTGTATCTTTTCAATAAGATTAAGAAAACACTTAATTAATTTGTTAAGAGTCATATATATTGTGATAAGCACACGCTATACATATTATTACTATTAATTATAAATAAAATAAATTTTAAAGTAATCTAGTTTCTCTTCTTCTTCTTTTTCTTTTTAATAAAACAAACATTTTTAATAGTTCAATTTCATCAAAAGCACTTTAATTCTCTATATGCTCATTTTAAATAAAGATATGTATCTCTAAATTCGAACATTAGATCATTTTAAATTAAAATATTTATCTCCAAATTCGAACATTAGATAATTAAGAATGTTTGCTTCATTTTCCAACATTTGGATACTAAGGTACTTTGTTGATTGTTATTTGTGATATACCTTTTCAATAGAAAAAAGAGACAAATTATTTTAATCATTTAGTGTAACTAATAATTTCAACAGCTCATAATGAATATTAAGTTCCAAGATTTTGTTTAATTTTTTTTCTATTTGTTTAAATTACAAACTGAAAATATATAATAT
>NC_028646.1:77876764-77930550 GCF_001406875.1 Solanum pennellii | reverse complement strand
TATATATATATATATATGCATGTATGCATGGCTATTATTATTATTATTATTACAAAACTTTCGCAAAAGCTATTATAATAAACTTAATTATACTCCATGGCTATTGTTTGTATATCTACGGGTTGTAGCTACAGTTTAAGATATCTCGTTTATAAAAATTCGCGAATTTGTATAATTCGCAGGTACATTTATATAATTTTTTTTGTATAAATTTGTTTTACGAAGATCAAAAGTGTAAACAATTATACAAATTATAATATAGAAATTTCGAATTATACAAAAGTTATACAAATTATAATATACAAATTTTGAATTATACAAACGTGCGAATTATACAAAATCAAAAAATTGAGCCGCGTAATTATAGCTACAAGTAGGTCATAAATTCTAACTAGGGCAAACTATAAGTATATTAATTAATTGACTAGTATATATTTACTTATACGCGTAATTTTTCCTTATTATTATTACAAAAGTAATTAATTGGCTTTTCTTTTTTGCATGGTCTGAGTGTATGTATATATAATGTGTTTAGTTAGAATGTTTAATTTTTTAATCACTATATTAATTATAATAATGTGTTCTTAACCAGTCCAATCATGTCTAATCTTGATCAAAACAAACAAAATTAGGCTAAACAATGTCAAATTAGTTGACATCAACCTTGTACCATTGAATAGATGTCAAATCTCAAACTGATGATTAGCCAAAATATCTAATCTTACTTAGAGTTTTGATTAAGCCAATCAAATAATCGAGTTTGAATTTTAAGTATGAAACAATTCTAATAGTGAGTACTTTTCTTTTTTTGCTTTTGATGAATTTTATGTTTGCGCGAATTCAATTTAATCATAAAATTCTGATACAAATGTTAAACATGTGAAACTTCATTAAATGTACATTTGTATCATCAAATCTCAAAACGATGATTAGCCAAAATATTTAATCTTACTTGGGAGTTCTGATTAGGTCAATTAAATCATCGAATTTAAATCTTAAGTATGAAACAACCCCAATAAAGAGTACTTTTGATGAATTTTATGTTGCTCAAATTTGATATAACAAAAGTTGTGATGTGAATGTTGAACATGTGAAACTTTTATTATATGTTCATTTGTAAAGCAAAAATACACCTAAATAAAGGGAAAAAAAGACTATAAGTTGGGTTTTTTGTGGATCCACAAAACATGGAAATGTTGATGAAACAATATTGGTAGGGTCAAAAGTGATTATGAAAAATAGGAAGAGAAAACATGTAAGGTTCCTCAAGGGGTAGACACAATCTGCTGGAATCTATCTGTTTGCATTATTCATAATATACTCTCCTTGTCCTAAACATGGAGGGGTAGTAGCCTAGAAAGGTCCATCCATCCCCACCCCTCTACACCAACATGCTATACGCGAGTCAGAATTTTTAATAAGCGGATTAAAAAATAAGAAAAAAAATCAGATACATGAAGTATTCCGCGTTCATGATATAAACATGAGTAGCCTAGAAAGTTCCACCCTCGCCCCAACACTCCATACACGCAATTCAGAAATTTTTAGTAAGTGGATTCAAAGAATAAGCAGGAAAAAAAAAGATAATCGATTGCATGAAATATTCCACGTTCATGCAATATTCTAGTTAGGGCTATACTCTAAGAGGCATAACGTAGATACTATATCATGATACAAATATCAATAATTGATTACACATACCAGTCATAATTTTTAATTAGGGGATTCAAAGAATAGAAAAAAGAAAGATAATTAGTTAGATGAAGTGTGTGTATGTATATTACATTATGATATAAATATTAGTAGTTGATTTCACGCACGAATCGGAATTTTCAAAAAATAAATTAAAAAGGAAAAAGAAAGAAAGATAATAGGTTGCACTACAAGAAAAATATGAGTTACATGAGGATTTTCATGGATTAATATGAAAATTCACAGAAAACTTACTTTTTTACGAATTTTCATACTAATTTCTAGGAAAATCTCCATGTAATTCACAATTTTCTTGTAATGTTATATGAAGCATTTCGTATTCATACCATAACCAAGTTAGGGCGACAATCTAAAAAGAGCATAAGTAGATATCATATCATGATACAAAATCAATAGATGATTTTATGACTCAAATTTACAACTTATAATTCACACGAAAACAATTTTACTGTAACTTTAAGACTCTAAACTTTTTAAAGCGGAATGAAAGAATATTATATGCTAATTAAAAATTTCTTTTTCTCTATATATTTAAAAGAGATTCAACAAATTATATGTATACATTAATTTATAACCCCACTTCCCAACCTTACAAGTCACAACCCCACTCCATATAGAGAAAAGTGCTAAAAAAAATTAAATATTTTGTACATATCCACTTTATATTTAAGTTTATAGACTAGGACTTGTTAATCTTCACATTACCCTAGTTGTTTGGCTTTTGTCTAATGATAATATAATTATTCATATTTTTGGGGGGATTTGAGTAAATAATTTCTCTTCAAAGCATATATAGAGTATATTTCTGATGATATATATATATACAATTATCTATGTATAACTCAATTGATTATTTGTATATATAACAACTATTTTTTATTTTTTCTAATTATAATCGCAATTTAGATTGAAAATTACAAAAATAACCTAAAAAAGTTTTTCAAATTTTGAAAAATTTTGAAATTCAATTTCAATTTTTTTTTAAAAAAATATTCATGACCAAATGGACAATATACTATATCATTGAATCACATGACTTTTGAAAGAAAAAAAGGTAGAAATATTATCATACCCTCTGTTTTGTGATATAATATGAATGGAGGAGCTATATACTTTATTTTTTTTTATTAAGAAAAACTATATAATAAATATTTTTGGATTTAAGCAAGACAGGATATTCAATTTATGATTTTAGAGTGTGGATTAAGTGAGACAGGTTGTACCAGACAATATATGATGCGTTTGGGAATCTTTATTCATAGACACATATACTATTTACAATCTTTGATACATGTTGTACATTAATCATGTGAGTTTTCTAGAATATCGTGTTCGTAATTTAATTATTTTGTCTCGTTTTAATTTATTTGATTGATTTTAATTTTGGTACAAAATTTAAAAAGTAATAAGATTTTTGAATCATATAATTTTAAAATGAAGATATATGGAATATATCGAGATGTTCTTTGATTTTATAGTCTTAAACATTTTACGAAGAAAGTTGAGAATGAAAAAATTGTCAAAAATGGGAAAGATGTTTGTTTTGTATAGATTAAAAAGAAAAAAAAGACAAATAAATTGAATCAAAGAGTTTATCAAGTTATCATTTATGGAGTTGCTTTGATAAGAAACGGTTAATGACTTTTTATGTTAAAGTTTTTAATGTGAATTTGAATTAGTTAGTCAAATCTCGACGTAAATATCGAATTTTAATTAAAAAATAAAAAATTATACTGAATTTACTATTGATTTCAATTTAAGTAGAACTTATCTGGCTAATAAACACAGTTTTCTTTTGGTAATATTGAATAAATATAAATAGTAATTTGATTAAATTTAGTGTTGCTTTATCCCTACTAATAAGATAACTCATTCCTCATGTAGTTTAAATAATAGGATCAGAATTAATTATTTCTCAATAAAATAACTAAAACGATAAAAATGCTTGAGGTCCTTAATCTTTTTTTGAACTAATTAATAAGAGGTTTTTTTATAAATAAATATTTTAATTTTAATTTTGAAATTATGTAATATATGTTATTTTTAACATAAAAAAACAATCAATAAGAAATAATACAATTAATTCAACATAAACAATCTTTAAATCAAATAATCTCTTATGTTATTTATGCAGTCAAGTAAAACTTATCATACTTGTAATCTTAAACGTATTATAACATTTGTACAATTATAAACCCACTCATTAAACATAAAATGAAAAGTAAGTTAAATTATTTATAATTAAAAAAAATTAAAACGAATTAAATCGGATACTCAAAATAAATGAAATTAGCAACTTGACAATTAAGTTAAGATAAATAAGCTATAGCATGTTAAATTTTTATACTTATAAAAGTAAAAATTGACAGTTATGGGCCTTCATATTTTGAAGAATCTTATGTAGGTCCCCATATGATGTTATATTATTATTATTTTTCTATTTTAAATCTTCTTGCATGACCAAATCCTTTTTTTTTCTTTTCTATGGTCAAAAAGTCTTCGTCTCTTTTATTCTCTATCCAATTAATACTAGTTTGAACAAATGATAACATAATCGAGTCAGAATTTTTATTAAAAAATTTTTAAATAATAAAATTAAAAATTAATGCCAACTATATGTACAAGTTCCTAACTAGTTTAGTGTTTATATATTAAAATAAAAAATTATTTATATTCGATATTTATTTATCATCTAACAATTATAAAAAATTATTTATATTCGATATTTATTTATCATCTATCAAATTGTTGTAAAGTTCTATGATATCCATGGGATACATCTCATAACAACAAAAATACAGCATTTATCTTCCACTTTCGTTGCAATTTCATTATGACTATTTAATTTATTACTTTTCATATACAAAATTGATAATATCTAGGTAATAATTTTGAAATCCATTTTAACAATTTAATAAGTATTCTGTATCAATACCACTTATTTTGTACGGATTGTGGAATAATTTTAGGCAAAACATGTGGTGAGAATCTTTGATTTTATATAATATTGATAGGAGTTTGCAATTTAAAATTCATAAACATGTAAATAGTAATTTCTTGTGTTATTTATGTTTCATATCGAGTCATAATATCATACATCATATACACAAAAAGTTTGAACTAGTTTATTAAGGTTTTATGTTAGTCAGATTCATTAAACTAAGATTTTGAGTTTAAAATTATTCTGCAATCAATATTTGATATTTGTATTTTTTTTTTTTACATATACTGAGAAAAAAAAGACTTCAATAAACTTTGAAATTCAAAGAAATTTGTGAATTTCTTTTAAGCTATTAGACGAGCGAAATCAAACTTTTCTCAACAAGATAATGAATTTAAGATTAATTATTAAATCGAGCATAGAAAATCAACGACAAATGAGAAGCTAGGGCAGACAAATTAGTCATTCTAAAATTTTACAAATCTTTCAAAATCTCTCTAATTAATTTGAAGGTGATCATAAAATTGTAAAACCATCTAAGTTTGTGACAATTATTTTTATGTGTCCACTAGAATAGGTCACCTAGCCTACATTATCACAATTCTCAACTAATGGATCTCCCAAATTTATAGGCCAATAAATAAGAGTTAATGTAAGTCATCAAATATCTTTAATTAAACCAACAAATTTGTGTGCTTGCACATGTTATTTAATCTCCCCTTAATTAAATTGCATTATTAGTGGTACTATATCAACTAACCTATGATGCTTTAAATAGTGAACAATATAATGTAAGTGGATCAAATCAAGTAGGATTCACCTTTATGAGATTATTAAATACTCTGTTCGTTTTTTTTTATTTATAAATAATTGATTCATAATATTTGTCATTTCATAAAATTAATGTATAAATCAATATATTATTTATTCTTTTATCTTGTGAGTTATTAGTCTTGAAAATATACATTTGACCAACTTAGAAAAGTTAAGTAAATGATTCATGTTCATTAGTTAAATTAATTAAATATAAATCAATTCATATTCATTGGTTGAAAATTTGAATTTCAAAAAAATTAAATAAGGATAGAAAGGTGCGAGTGGAAAATAAAAAAGTGATATATAAAAAAGAACAGAGAAAATAGGAATCTTAATGCTAAATAAAAACACTAATTAGGGGCGGACTTAGCTTAGAAATTAGCGCTCTATAAATTTATACTAATTCATTTATTTCTATCAAGACGTTGTACATAAATTAGTTTTTTTAAATCAAATATCTATAAATATTTAATTGTTAACTTATAGGTTGCTCTTCAATTTGTATTTATCATCGATAAACATAAAGAAATTTTATATTGTTATTCTAATCGTTCGTCTAACCTCTTATAGTAGATATATTGTCAAAGGATGGATTCGTAGGGTATATCATAATTTACATAAATTTTAAAGTTTTTCGCAAAAAATTAAAAATTGTACCTATATATTTTTTACAATTGATATAATATTATCTATCGACCTTTGTAGGTGAAAAGGTTGGATAGTACATTTGGTCGAATGGTGAGGAATATGGATCCATTCTTACATAATATATTATTTTTATTTAAAATTATAGATTTATTATGTTGTATATTATATTATTTTTATTATCATTGTAATAATAATAATAACAATATATTAAGTGTAATTTTATAAATGAGATATGAGGAAGAGATATAGAATATACGCAGACTTTATCATTACGTCGTAGAGGATTCCGAAGGATTCTTAATCACTCGAATACAATAAATTAAAGCAAGTATGGAAAACAAATGACAATAGAAAGCAAAAACAAGAGACTATAAAAAAAAAGATAAAGCTAATACTATTACCGATAGCCACAACCAACCCTAAATACGTCGAAAAGTAAAATAACACTTCATTATTTACTAATCTTCTACTCCAATCTACGACTTTCATTCCATCTTATCAAATATATTATCATTGCATATAAATTAAGTTTATAATTTATTATTTCTAACATTTGATAAAATTGTTTCAATAAAAATAATTTTTTTTAAAAAAATATTACACTTTTGTACCACCTTGCACCTGCTCAAGATATGGTAATCACACAAGATTTTCACACCAGGAAAAAGGTATCACTGCTGACATCACCTGTATCTTTTGGGTGGATTTGGTGGGTCCCACTTTTCCCCCACCCCCTACCCCTCCACCTTCCAAAATACCCTGACCCCCACTTTCCCTTTTCCTCTAAAAACTTATTTTCCTTTCAATATTTATACCATACTTTTTTTCCATTACAATATTTATACAAACAAAAACTCAAATCTTCAAGAATCATTTTTCCCATCACCCAATACATTATAATTATCAAAACCCATATTTCCAAATTTTAAAATTTTTTTAAAAAAATCACCTTTTTTTTAAAATCAGATTTTCCCATTGCTTGCCTTGTAATTCAAAAAAAAAAAAAATCAATCTTGGAAATTTGGAGAGATTTGGTCAGATCTTGCTTTGTGAGTTGTGGAGATTTTGTTTGCTATTTTACTTCTATACAAAGGCAAAAACTTTCCTCTTTTTTTCTCCAACAAACTCATCTTCTTTTCTTTTTCAAAGAATCCCATCAAAGAAAAAAAAAACCCAACTTTATTTTTTCTTCTTCTTTTAAAGATCTGTTTTTTTTTCTTTTTGGGGAAAAAATTGTAACAATGGGAATGGCTGCTGTTGAGTCTCAGTTTCATGTTTTAGCTGTTGATGACAGTGTTATTGACAGAAAACTCATTGAGATGTTGTTAAAAACCTCTGCTTGTCAAGGTACTTTCTTGATTTTAGGATTTTGAGTTTATGAATTTTGAATTTTAGAGAAAATGCTTTTTGCAATTTTGTACTCGTTAATTAGTTGAGTGACCATATGAGATATTAACTCGTTTGTTGATGCAGTTACAACAGTAGATTCTGGAAGTAAAGCTTTAGAATTTCTTGGTTTACAAGAAAATGACAAGAATCAAACTTGTGTTTCTCTTGATAATCATCAGGTAATTTTTTAATTAATTTCATTTGATGGAACTATTTTGTATGAATTTTTAGCTGAAAAAATTAAGTTTTTTTTTTCTGTTTGTTGAATTTGCAGGAAGCTGAAATTAATCTTATTATAACTGATTACTGTATGCCTGGGATGACTGGCTATGATTTGCTTAAGAAAATTAAGGTATCTTTTTGTTCTTGTAAATTAGTTTATTTAGAACATAATTTTACTCATTTATTTTGATTGGATGGGTATTATAAAAATCTAATCTTTTTTTAAACCCAAGTGTGGTTTATTCAATTTTACCCAACAAACATAGTTTTGGCATTGTAAAAATTTGATCTTTTTGTGTGTAAGGGGCTTTTCTTAGTTATATACTGTTTGGGATCCTATTTTTGACTTTGTATTTAGAAGGTGATCCTTATCGTAACTAGGAAAGTTGCCTCTAGGAAGTCACGGGCTCGTGCTGTGGAAACAAACTTCGATAAGGTGTACAATAGATCCTATGTTCTTGCCCTTTTATGTTTCTTTTTGAGTCTTAGCGTAACTAGGAAAGTTGCCTCCACGTGACTAAGAAGTCACACAAGTTTCGAGACGCGGAAACAACCTCTTGCAGAAATGTCTTACGCCCTAGCCCTTCTATGTTGCTCTTTGTATCTAGATCTAGTGTTTAATTCTTGGACCAATTTTGGTTAATTTACAGTTTCTTTTGAACAGGAATCTGCATCTCTGAGGAACATACCAGTAGTGATTATGTCATCTGAAAATGTTCCTTCAAGAATCAGTAGGTAAGAAGAGAACAATCAAATTCATCGACTCGAACATGTGACCTATAGGTCGATAACTTTACTGTCGTTCCAAGACTGATTCAATTGATTGATTTACAGATGCTTAGAAGAAGGGGCAGAGGAATTTTTCTTGAAGCCAGTAAGATTATCAGATGTTAATAAACTTAAACCTCATATGATGAAAACCAAATGTAAAAGCCCCAAACAACAACAACAACAAGAAGCTGAGATAATTGTGACACAAGAATCGATAGACACAACATATGTTGTTCCATCACAACAAAATCAAGAATCAGACAACATAGTACAACAACAGAAATCACAAGACAACAAGAGAAAGGCCATTGAAGAAAATCTATCATCAGACAGAACAAGACAAAGATTGAGTAGCCTTACTGCTATCTAATCTAATGAATGATGCATATATTATAATTTTCACTTTTTTTTTTCCTTCACAAAGTTGCTAAAGTAACATTTTTTAGGTTAATTCTTTTTTTTATTTTTGGGTTTTTGTTATATAATGTTTTTCTTGTTACTTACATAGCTTGGATAATACAAATATTAAGTTGACATGTAAAAGGTCTATTATACACATTTCACATGAAAAAAAATTCTGCTAGTTTTGTTTAGGCTAATCTAAGGAGGGATTACATCAATTGTCTTTTTTGTTTATGTATATAGACAAATGGTATATGACTTCTTTTACCTCAATTTAAAGATGTTTTTTTCCTTTTGCGTCTTACATTTTTAACTAAAGTTCTATTACCTCCTTAACGTGTTAGAAGTAGTGAAATTATGTTCCTCCTTGTTGCCCTTTGACTAGTTTCATGGTGGAGAATGTACTCTACGCGCTCCATTTAAGCAACACGTGGTAGCCACATCATTGCCACGTCTCTTTATAGCTTTTTGTTTGCCATGTCATCATTTTTTCCGTCACCACCAACCACCACAGTTACATCAAGAAAACTCCATTGCCACCATTGGTAACATGAGCAAATGAAGCGTTGGGTGGTAAACTGGTAATTCAACTTCAAAATAACTAAGGAAGGTAAAGGATATTCTCTTAAAGATTGAAAAGGGATGGTAATTCAACTTCAAAGTAACTAAGAAAGATAATAGAATTCTCATATAGTTAAAGATCGTACGAATTAAAAGCAAAATACAAGGGTATTTTTTTGTTGTGTGGGGTAGGGTGAGTGTGGGGTAGGGTCATTTTTCAAGTGTATTTACAAGAGGAATATGAAAAAGAACTTTGAGACATTAATTTCTTACAAGAATTAGTACTAACTTTGACTAATAGAACATTGACTATTAAAGTTCTCTAAAGTGATTAGCTTCCTCAAAATCTTCTTTTTTATATAGGAAAGATTTTGGGTTTAACTTTTCAAGATAGCAATTGATTTGTTGAAACAGTTTTTTACTTTTCTTTGTATATAATATCTCTTTTTTTTTGCCTTTTTCTTCTAATGGATTATCACATATTATAGCCAAATGAAATTGAAAATACTTTTCTTTCTTAATTAAGAAAAAAAGTGATGTCTTGAAAATGCTCATATCGCTTTAATTATAAAATCGTCTACTCATCGAAATTGAAAGACACTTGTCATGAAAAGATAATAACTCTTTTATTTACTGATGAATAATCTTTTCTACACGTAATTGCTGAATGTTTAACCTTAAAGTATTTGAATATTAAACAACATAAAAAAACTTTCATATATCAATTAGTTGCAAGTTTCAACATTGACAATTCAAGTTTCATGTCTAATCTTGTTTATTTTGTCTAAGAAAGTGTTTTAGCTATCCCAGAATCCCCATTTCTTTAAAGAAGAAAGATTTTGGATAAGTTTTGCTTTAGATGGTTGAAAATAATGGCCTCTTTTTCCTTTTTTTTTTTCCTAAAGATGATTTGATACTAGAGTCAAATAGAATTGTTTTTTTTTATCCTTTTTATTTATAGACATTTTGAAATTGTGGTTAGATCATAAAATGAGTTGTTTATCGAGTAACAAGATGAGAGGATAATCTTATGAGCAGTAGCGGAGTTAAAAATTACAAAATAAAATTGTATTATTCAGGGTTTAGATTTTGAAACTTCTTCGTTCAAATGGACCAAAGTCAATTTTTTTGTTAAGAGTGTCCAGTTTTAAACGTATATTCTTTAAATGTAGAATTTAATATATATACACAATCTAACTTTCCGATGAAAAATGTCCACTTGAACACCCTAGGGTGACTATAGTTCCGCCCATGCGTCTGAGTGGTAATCTTTTTGTATTTATGATAAAAAAAAAACAAATTTAAAAGAATTGATCAAACAATCTTTTGTTTAGTGGGCCTTATTGTTTGTTATGGGCCCTAAATGGCTCTGGCTATGTCATAATCTTTTGGGCTTTACACTTTTCATGTCACTATGGGCTCAGATAAGTCCATTATTTGCATCTTGAGCTACAAAATTTGGATTTTTTTTTTAATTCGAGGAATTGGAACAGATAGCCAATTGTTTCATACAATTGGCAACATATAGTCCAATATTAATTAGCAACTAACAAATAAATAAATAATGAGCAAATTTTAAGAATAGAAACATAAAAGTTATATTAGCAGTCTATAACTACATTTTTGCTATTTCCGCTCCAACAAGCTATATTTGCTATAAAGCATATGATTTGCAGGCATCTTATTTGTATAAAATTGCAGCAACCGTATATTTATATCGGTTAGATACTTGTATATATGTAACTAATATATATATATATATATATATATATATATATCAATGATTTGTGTTTGTATATGTGCATACAATTTGAATTTGTACACAATTAAATCGAATTAAAATATTTATATTTGTATATCAAATCTCTCTATCTCGCTTTATGCAAACACAAATTATACATTGTGTGTAATTTGTGTTTGTATAAAGCGAGAAAGAGAGAAAGACAAAAGAGAACTGGACCAGTAGGAGAGGGGGGGGGGGGAAGGATTAATATTTGTATAATTTATACATTTGTGTTTGTATAGAGTGAGATAGGCGAGCCACAAAGTGGTGTGCGAGATTCCAAAGTGGTGAGAGACGAATGACAATGTGTTTGTTACGAATTAGAATTAAATGAAACTATAGCTATATCATTTATTTTGACTTAATAGTTCGCTCTAATGCACAATTTTTTTCGTAAAAAAATTGGCACGTATTAGCCTAAAATTAGTATATCGACATTTTTAAATTATTATGTTTAAAAATAATAATAAATATTTTATATCATCTCTCTTCTAACTTTCAACCAGTTCTCTTTAAAATTAGCAAAAGATTATTTAAAACAATCACCTTTTCAATTCTTTCGTATTTCTAAAAAGAAAAAAAATTGTTAATTTTTTTAAATAGGCTATTTATTGCCAATTAAGTCTATAGGTTGTTATACTATTCTATTTTTCAATTATAAAAATAATAGGAAAAACTATTGAGAAAATGTTCCATTATATTATATTATATTAAATTAAGTCATCATATAATAGGGTTGCTACTCCAATATTTATTGCTTGCTATAGATATCGAGTGTGAATTTTAGTTTAAATAATCATGAAAACATTATATCGATGTTTATGTTAAATCACTTCTCATATCTTTGTGAAAGATTTTTTTTTTTTTTGGTATTAAAATTAATTCACGATATAATAGTTTAAATATTTGATAAAATTTAATATTCCATGAATAATGTGTCAACGAGGAGTTTAGTGATAAACAAAAATAAAGTAAGTGTATGATTGTTAATATCCGCATATTAATTGAAGCAAATGATATATATGAAGTATTTAATGATAAGTATTATAATTGATAGCTTGATATAAATACATGCTATGGTAGTTATCTATTAGTTTGAACTTTGATATATTTATTAAATTAATCAACTTTTAAACTAAACTCATTATAGAAATTTATTACTATTGTTATGTTACCATATATTAATAATCTGATTATGTAAATATTTTTATGTGACTAAACTTAAATATCAAATGTAAAAAAACTTGAAAAGTCATGGAAATTGATGGTAAACAATCTTAAAATATAAAATCACTATTGAAAAAAAATGTTTTTATTAAGTTACAAACTAATCTTATTATAGAAATTTAATTTATATTATTTTCATATATAAATAAGTAAGGTAGCTATACATTTTATGTATCTATTACCATAAACATAAAAAATTAAAAACTTGGAAAGTTGGTGTGTTGATAAGAAAAAAAAAATCTTAAAATTATAAAATCACTTTTGAAAAAGTTAACATTTTTATGAAGTTATAAACTAAACTTTTTTTTACCATAGATATGAAAAATCCAAAGTACCAAATATAAAAATCTTTAAAAGTTGAAGGAGTTGATAAGGAAAAAATTATAAAATTATAAAAATCACTATTGAAAAAGATAGGTAACTGTCGTAACTGTTTTTATTTTGGATAAGGGGTTAATTCATAATTTAAGCAAAGTAGAGGGACTTCATAGATAATAATATCAAATATATATATGTAAACTGAAAAAGTGTACATATATGAGTTTGTCCTTCGGTGATCTATTCGAAGAACTTTGCGAAAAAAAGGAGAAAAACGAGGAAGCGGTGAACAGAAATCAGACGGCACCGGCACCGGCAACGATAGGTGAGTTTCCGATTAGGCTTTTTCCGGCGATAGATTGTAAGTGTTGATGATTTGTAGCAGAGGTAAAGTTTCGTTGAGACTCAATTTTGTAAAATGGTTGCCCTTGATAGACTGAACTGAACTTATTTGTAAACGTAGAGAAGTTGTAATCGGTTGAAAAATTGATTTTTTTTGTAATGTTGGAGTGATATAGGTTTAAATTTAGCTACATGCATAGTGAATGATTAGTAATTTTGTAGAGATGAATTTGACTTGGTTGGGATTTGGATTGAGTAGTTGTTGTGTTACATGTTTGGAAATGGGAAGAAAAAATATTGAATTTTGTTGTTTGTTCTCATTTTTTTTTGTTTATTTGTTGGAAACATGTTCTCTACCTCACACACGGTAGGAGTTTGGGGTAAGGTCTGCGTACATATCTACTCTGTATGATGTATCTCATTGGGATGTGGGCATTTTAAAGGATCATAGAGTTATGGTGGTTATGATAAATGTGTGTTTTTCTTTTTGTATTCCATGGTGTTTGTGTCCAGGCGAGCTTGTGCATCTCCACTAATTTCACGAAGCACGTGCGAGACCTCTCACTAGTGCAAGTAGAGTCTCGGTAAAAAGTTACCGAGGCTTGGAATTACAAGAAGAAACCACATACTTCCTTCGTCCCATTTTATATGAGCTAGTTTGACTTGACACGAAGTTTAAAGTTTATGAAAGAAAAACTTTTGAAATTTGTGGTCTAAAATAAGTGACGTCGTTTGTGTAGCTGTAAATTATTTTACAAACCAGAAGTGTAAACCACATGCGGAAACTATCTTAGTCTCACTTCCCTCATTTTACTTGCCACTCAGACCACTCCCATCTTATCTCATAGCACTT
Source organism: Solanum pennellii (assembly GCF_001406875.1). NCBI lineage: Eukaryota > Viridiplantae > Streptophyta > Magnoliopsida > Solanales > Solanaceae > Solanum > Solanum pennellii. Next base: position 77,916,564 of record NC_028646.1, on the reverse strand, counting down.
CATTCTTTATAATGTCTCTCATGTGTATGCCCGGACTTCCATCTAAGCATCCTTATCTCCATTACATTTATTTTTTAAATGTGGGCATTCTTAATTGGCCAACACTTTGCCTCGTACGACAGTGAGCAACACATTCTTCTAGAAAAATACCCCAGATGCAAGCTTCCGTTTCACCCACCCCGCTCCAACACAATGTGCAACATCATTATAAATCTCCCCCTCTCCTTCAATTATGGACCCAAGATACTTGAAGCTTTACCTCTTGTGTACGTACTATGTAGACTTAGAATGATATGCTTCAGTCCCAGCATTATTTTGCCCTTGTACCCATACCTTTTTTCCTCATTTTTCTTCATATTGGAGACTATACGAGTCCTCTCTCTCTTTTACAATTTATTTGTTAGTTCTTTACATGATAGTAGTTTGTGAGTTGGATTTATTTTCTTTTTTTAAAAAGCTGGCAATTAATAAACTGTGTTTAAGTGTGAAAAGTCCTCGCCTATCCCAAAACACGTTCAAAGATCCTCTTCATGTCCACCGACCCCTATACCCAAAATATTTTAAAATATTCTAACTTTGCCCCAACTAACTTATGGTTTAAGTTTGGACATTGCAGTAGTGATTTTACATGCCAATTGTTTATTCTAAACCAAGTGTTACGTGTCAATTATTTATTCTAAAACAAGTGTTACATGTCAATTATGACCTAGTTTTTATCCTTTTCTTTAACAAGTCAAAAGTCATTTGGATGTTAACGTTTACGACAAGGTGGTATTTAAAAGCTTTACAGCTGATGTTGGTGGATTAGGTTGCAGTTTAAAAAAGGTATATCTAACTAACTACATATGCACAAATGCATCTTGTCTTTTCACCAGATAACTTTTTGCTATGGTGAATTCATGCTATGCTCCTCATTGGAAAACTAACTTGTACACAATGCCTTAGACGTAGTTTATATTCTACAACTGGTCTTGCAGAAATGGAATAGATTAAGTAGCTTGGGATCAAGAGAATGTCATAACAAGTTTCACATTTTTGCATCTGTTTTGATCATTGTTTTCTGATTGGAGGTTGTAATGTCTCTTATTTGTTGATCAGATGGTCGTCATATCCTTAAATGGTGAACGTCAAATGTGCTAGAAACGTTGACGATACATGATTACATCTACCATGCAATACAGAAGCACTAATTGTAGGAGAGGAGATTGTGGAGGAAAAGTATTCTTCCACTAGTTAATTTTTCTGTTACTTCTCCTTTTCTGTCGTGTCGGTTCTCTCTCTCTCACTCTTGTCGAACATAGAAGAAATTGAAGTTCCAGAGATGTTACTTTATACCATATCTCTGGTACCATGCAGAAAAGGAGAGAAAAGACGTTCGGGCAATATTTCAGCTTCATTGTTACGTTAAGCTAATGGGAGTTTAAACAGTGATGTACATCATCCTAAAATAGAAGGAATTCTAAGAGTACATAATTGCAAGCAAAGAATCTTCTTAATTGATCCTAACTGATAATTAATCTCCCTAATTGAGATTACAGTATTTTTACAATATTCTTAACACGTAGCGTTACTTGCATTTAGACATTTCTCCTTGACTCTACAACCTGCAGTTTGCTGTGGTTTTGCTTGATGCCATATTGCTGGGTCTTTCATGTGTAGTTCTAGCTTTTCTACTATTTATTTTTGCGGTGCTTTGCTAATTACACCCTAATTATCTTTAACTTATCAGGTGATATCAATTGTTATTTATTTTTGTTAGCAAGAGTTGAATTTTTTCTTTCCTGACCTTGTCAACAGAAATTGCATCAAGTTTCTGCTGAGCTTTTTAACATTGGAAGATTGAAGAAATGTCTGGTGAGCAGGTTAGGAAAATCGCGCGTGAAGATATACAACTGGTAAGCATTGTGCTACAATCATAACATTTGTTTTCTTGTTCCAGTATGAATCATATAATAAGCCCTGAATCAAATGGAAAGAGATAGATCATGCACATTTTCTCCGAGCATATACAGCAAGTATATGATTGAATTGCCTGGATAATTTCATAATATGTAGATATAATTCTTTCTGCTTATAACTCTTTCAGTTACTTCAATGCAAAGGATACTTCACTCCTGCAAGAATTGTTGCCTAACCCTTTAAAATGTTGGTCAAAATTAACATTATTTAAATTAGAAAAGCGAAAAGTGCCACATAATTTAATTTAGCTACATGCATAGTTAATGATTCGTATAGATGAATCCGACTTGGTTGGGATTTGGATTGAGTAGTTGTTGTGTTACATGTTCGAAAAAAGAGAGAAAAAACTGAATTTTGTAGTTTGTTCTATTTTTTTGTTGATATGTTGGAAACATGTTCTCTACCTCTACATTTCACCCTCAGAAGATGTATCTCATTGGGATGTGGGCATCTTGTAGGATCATAGAGTATGGTGCTTTCTCTCCTAATCATGAGCTTCTTTGATTTCAGGTGCAAAATCTCATTGAAAGATGTTTACAGCTTTACATGAACCAGAAGGAAACTGTTGATACCCTCTTGCATCAGGCAAAGATTCAGCCTAGTTTCACTGAGTTCGGTGGGTGCTCTCTCTTTCTATTTTGTTAATAGTATGCTTTTGACTTTTTCAGAGAAATATTTATCTGTACTCTCAAGTTTCTTAATATTTACTTAATTTGGAAGACAATGAATCTGAGGAAATAAAATAGAAAAACGACCTGGTATGAGAATTATTATGATGGAGTTAATTCCTAATATGGTCGGTTATCCAAGTAATGGAAATAACCTAAAATAATCACTTTTTTTTTTTGACAAAAATCTTTCAACAATCACTTTTTTCTTTTAAAATCATCCTAGCCTTTTGAACTACTTAACTCAGCTAATTTGCTTTGTTGGCATCATGAGTTTCATTTTAATGAAAAACCTCATTAATTGATCCCACCTAAGACCCAAAATCTGACCCAACAAGAAAATAAGTAGTTTAATTATACCGTGTTTACATAAAGATACAGTAACTTAATAATCAAGTGTATATTTATATATTCTGATGTCTTATTCGTATTAAAAACAAATATCTATGACTCCTTATTCTTTCAATTATAGAATAAATTCCCTAAAAATCCAACCTCGTCTTATAACCTTCTTAAATATTATCACCAAATAATTACAATTATAAAATAAAGAACAATTAGTAATGTATGAACCATATGCTGATTAATTTAATGGACACCCTAACAAATGACTTGTGCCTTTTATATCAGTTGATGTTGGCGCCAAACAAATAAAAATAAACACAGAGAAAAGAAAACTAGCCTCCTTTCCGTCATTTTATACTTCAGGTATGTCAGACAATCGTAGCCAATGATTATCCACACTCATGTAGCAGATTGATTTTTATGATCAAATGGACTAGGTATTTTAATGATCTTCTGATGTTAGTGGAATACTGGAATTCCATACAAAAGAAATTTTTTTGGGGTCAGATTTTGGGTCTTTGGTGGGTTCACTTGATGGGGTTTGTCATTAAAATGAGATTTAAGATGCCAACTACGCAAAATAGGTGAGTATAGTAGAAACTTAAAAGGCTAGGATAAATTCATTAGAGATAAAGTAATAGTTGAAGAACTTGCTTGTGATAAAAAAAAGTGACTTTAGTGGGGTGGTTTCATTACTTGGATGACCATTTAAGGAATTAAATCTATTAGGATGAATAGTAAGAGAATTATTTGAAGAGGGATCATGGAAGAAGGCATTCCTCCCCCTACTTATTTCAGAATAGTATTACTTATCAATCAGAAATAAAATATTTAAGCTTATTCTGATTGAATTGAAAAATGTGTTGAAATTATTATTAGTATTTGTTTTAAAATGCGTTTGGCCTGTCTTATCTCAAGTAGTTGATGGTTGTGATCTATGTGCTTCATGTGTCTACGGGGAGTTAATTTGACATCTTGATCTCTTTTCCAGTGTGGCAAAGGCTTGAAGAAGAAAATCATGAGTTTTTCAGGGCTTATTATACGAGGCTGATAGTAAAAGATCAAATTATGAGATTCAATGAGTTGCTTGAGAGACAGGCTGAGTCAATGCGTGTGTATGCAACTGAATCCGTTCCTGTGTCTAATGGATCTCAGATTCAACCAGGTAAGACATGAATATCATAGATTCCCTATTGATCTTCTTGGAAATAAATATTATGCCTGTGTTTTTCTTTTCCATCATAAAATTTGTTATAGTTTCCCACTCTTTTCCAATTTTCAGCTTCCTTGCTTTGTATTTTCATACAATCAAACAGGATTTTAGGTTGGATAGTCAAAGGAAAGGTTTGAGGGTTTAAAGTGGCAGATCAAAATGTGAATCTTAGATAGTTGTTGGAAGGATTTTTTCAGGAAAAGTGTCCCAGAGGATTTGTCTTTCGTCACTGTGATTGTGTTTTCAATTTGAGATCATTGATACTTGTTGAAGTTGGTGAATATGATAAAAATCCGTTTCTTGATTTTGATAAGTAAAATTGAGTAAAAGTTTGAGAGAAATGGAGGAAATAAATGAAGTTTTGGCTTCATCAAATCATCAACATCATAGTCTCGAAATCTTCCTTTAGTTTCTAGATGCATGTCAGACGTGAGATAACCATGGTGTGTATGTTATTAATTTAGTTTCCCTTTTTTTATTTCGTTTAGATTAAGGGTGGAGGAGTGTACATTGAGTCTCTGAAAACAAACACATTTTATGCATTTGTGTACCTGTTATATTGCTTTATGTTTTGTACAATTTCATCCTATTAAATACTGATAAAGGAAAAGTAAGTGATTATGTACTATCACATATTGACAGTAGCACAGAACTCAACCTTTCAAGCAACAGAGCATGCTGAGCCTAATGTGAAGCTTGCCAACATGCACCCGACTATTAATGGCAATTTACCTCAAGGTTACACAAATGGTGCTTCATCAGTCCAATCATATGCGCAAGCTGCTATGGATGTTTCTGCTCATGCAAGAAGCATTGATTTGTCACCAAACATGCTATTGCCTCAGCATGCAAACCTGGGACTGATGCAAGGACCAAATGAGGGGATGATCAACTCAGCTGGTTATTCAGGCAACTATGGTGGTGGGGGCATTCTCCAGAAGGCCCCTCCTGGAATCGGGAATCCATCTCTTCCAGATTTTAGCAATGTTGAGCCAAGTGTACAACCAGTGAATGAGGATCCCTGGGGTGTTGATACTTCTTCCTTTGGTTTCTTGGGAAAGATTCCTCGAAACTTCAGTTTCTCGGACTTAACAGCTGATTTTCCCAACACTTCTGGTTTGTGTTCCCTTCTCTTCTGCTTATAATATCGTTGATCAATTTCACATAGTTATATGTTTTTACTTTCTGTTCTATACAGAGATTCTAGAGGGCTACTCTGGATCAGCCTTTCTTGCAACAGATACCAACGACTTTTTGGATCCTCAGGATGAGGGAGACCAAGAAAATCAAGGTTAGTTGTGTGGCATCTGATTTTGAGTTCTTTAGCTTAGTATATACCAATACTAATATCCGTCCCAATCTGGCAGCCATTAACGAATCGGATACTATATCAGAAGACGTGAGTTTTGACGATCTTTGCAGTGATTGAATGACTATATTTGGATTACCATCTTGCAGAGTTAACCAGTCTATGTAATCTTATCAGGTTTAGGGGTATAGTTTATTTCAAGTATTCTAACTTAATGTCCATAGCTAAGCAAGTTGTGCTTTAGACTGTTTGCTCTTTCTGTTAAATTGGTTTCTGAACCCATAGACATGGTTTTATTTTCGTATTGACCTCAACGTTTGCTGGTCCAGTTGCTTGTAAATAGAATTGTGAATTTAAAAGTGCTTTGGTTTCTTTTGTAAGTATTAATTCATGTGGTTAGTTAGACTGAGAACACCCTCGCAAGGACGAGGGGTGGAAGGTATGCTCAACCCTTGATACATTGCTATTTCTTAATCCTTGCTTTCACGGATAATGAGTCGGTTGGCTCTTAGAGTATAGCCTCTCTCGGGATTAGTGATAAGACCACTCTCCTATTGACTTGCAAGTGTGCCATGATGACCGGCCTTAGCTGGTGTGTTCGGTTTACTCATGACTCGTAGATCAAAAATTTTAAATTATATTTTCTCTAGAAAAAGAGAAAAGACATAAAGTGACATCTAAAGTTGTCTCGAATTTTTAAAATGACACCTTAACTATATCGGTTTTCTATTATCCCACAAAAGTATTAAATATCATTGTAAAAGAGCCATTTTGACCCATTTTCTCACCCGATTTATGAACACACACAACATGCGCGTGAAAGTTTGTTTTTGCTAACAAAAACCAATCAAAAACTGCCATATTGCACTTGTTTTCTTTATTAATTATTTACTTTTTAAATCGTCTTCTTCCTCAAAACATTACCATTTTCAAGCTATTCTTTGTGATCATCTCTATTAAGAACTTCCTTAAAGTCCCAATTCAGCAATCAAATCTCAAATTTTCTCTATTTCGAAATCATAATTTTGACTGAAAAACTCAAATCTAGCAAAAATTGTTCACACCCAAGTGAGAAAATACTAAAATTAAATTCAACTCAAAAACTTAGAAAGACAATTATCAAAGCAAAACCTAATTACAACATCAAGAAAGAGAAACAAAAAAGAGAAAAATAATCACATAAAAAGATAATTATATACTGAAGCGAGAAGAAGATCTGATTAGCGGAAAGAATAGGGATAAACAGAGATTGAAGGAAAGGATTGTATATTAATAAAAAAAATGTCTGTGAAAATGGCAAATTTGATGGGCGAGAGAAATTAATTTAAGAACATTTTTTAGTTTTAATGGAAATATAGATATAGCTTGTGTGTATCACATGTGACTATCATTTTTTTAAACAAATCGGGTCGGATTAATATAAGCGTGAGCCTCACGCACGTCTGACTAGGTGTGGAAATGACCCTTTTACAATGATATTCAATACTTTTGTGGGGTAATAGGACACCCGCAAAGTTAAGATGTCTTTTTGAAAATCCGAAATAACTTTAATGCTGACTTTATGTCTTTTCTCTTAGAAAAATGATGTTTCTGACGTTACACATTGTATCCTTTTCACTCTCAGCATACCTCAACTTCACTCCACCACCTCACTTCAATGCCCTTTTCATAATATTTATTAGATTCTATGCAAATATTCTTAGAATAATATATTTTAATTATATATTGAACATAAAAAAATAAGAAAAAAATTAACTTACTTTTCTAGTTCATATATTATTCTCTATGGAAACTCTAGTTTCATAGTATGGTGGAAAACCGAGTTACTTTGGACACTCATTATGATTACGTTATAAACTAGGATGTAAGAAGACGATCAACTAATATGCTTATGGGTTAATAAAGTATGATTCGATATAAACATTATATACAAATATATTTTGCCCACAAGAGGCTGAAAGAAACACATATAAATTACTGTTTTTCACGAGTTTTATATCTTGACTATCCATTGTTCTCTTTAACTATTTAAACTATCACTTTTTTCATATTAAAACACCTCAATGATGAGTTAATCAAATATTATTTCAATTGACAACACTGAAAAACGAAATATATTTTAAGACAAAGAAAATTATAATAGATATATGATACTCACCAAAATATAATAATTTGAATAGATCAATTGAAATATGGACTTCGCAAAAATATGATAGTTGAAATATAGTTTTACCATTTAACTCATATAATATTTTGTACGGATATTTAACAATATTTACACTATTAAGTTAACCTCCAATTTACACTTGAAATAATTAGGGAAAAGTATTTTCCAACCTATTTCGAAATTTTAGAGACACTTATATTATACTAAGATCCTATACCCCGTATGAACTTATTTTATATATAATTTTCTACCCTTTTCGGCTTATGTGACAGTAGCTTGAAAAAAATTGCAACACGCGTTGAGCTAGATAGTACCACGTAGGCTGAAAGGGGTGAAAAATTATTTATAAAATAAGTTCGGGAAAAACTAGGACCTTAGTACAGTATAAGTGTGTATTTGAGATTTCAAACATAAATTGGGATACTATTATAATTATAAAAAGATGATAATATGGACCCAATATGTAATTTTCAAGATAGTTTTGGGGGTTAAAAGGAACTTAGCAGTTTTCCTAAGACTTAACTGAAAATTTATAAAATCACCATAATAGCACAATCCAAGGTCTTGAGAAGGTTCCAGTCAGGTTCCATCAACCTGGGCGAAAACTCAAAGGTAATTAGCATCGGAAAACCCCTAATCCCTTTTAATTTTTTGTTTTATTTTGTGGGTTTTGGTTGTTGTGGGGTTAGAGGAGGTGGGGTTGGCCAAAAATTGATTCTTGAACTTGGGATTTAGGTTTGGTTGAAGAAATTTAATCTGTGTTCTTGAATTCATTATTGTACTTGATTCTCAATTTTGGAGGTGGAGGGGTTGTACTATACTGGATTCTTTATCTTGTTGAAACAAAAAAAATTGGATCTTTTCTTTTAACTGAATATTTCTGAAGGCCTTGTAAATGTTGCTGGGTAAATTGAGTTAAGTTGGGTGCTACGTAGGTACTAAATTTTGAAGTTACTGATTAATTTTGAATTTTGGATGATGGTTGAGCTTTGACATATGTGATTTTTATACAAGTAGGTATAGTGTATGTCTCTGTGTAGAAAAGATAATGGTTATGTATCATGTCCTTGTGTACAACAGTGTTGTTAGGTGCTAGTTATTTTTTTAGCCTCGGTATCTTATTATCTTCTTGTTGATTCTGCTTGTTGTTATTAGCTTTTCTTTTTCACTGTTCGTTCTGTTCATTCAGCTGAGGGTCTATCGGAACAGCCTCCCTAACATTAGTTACAACAATGAGTTTGTTGCTGTTGATGTAAAAAGACAGTGGAGACTTATTCCTTTTTTGTTAGTAATGTTATTAATAATTGCACATTTTGCACAGTTCAGTCACAAGTCACAACTACATTAGAAGCACCAAGTTGGTGCTGCAAAAGCTTTACGAATCTTTCTTCTGAAATTGTCTAGTTTTGGTTCATATTTCTTGCCTACATGATGTTGAATCTTGTAAGCTGTTAGGTTCTTAAGTTTATACTTTTTTTAAAATTCCACAAAGCACCTCAAGGTGGTTAAGCACTTTATAACGGCTTTAGGCATTGCCGTATCAGTCACAGGAAGAAAAATATAGTCCAGATATCTTTACAAGTTTTACCACCTCACTATGCAAATAAGAGATGACTCATTGTTTCATCCTCCTTTCCCGGCTCACATGGTTACATGTTTTTCAAATATTCAGCTTACACGCTAGTAATAGGTTTCCTCTTTCAATCCACATCCAGACATTCATTTACTAACTGTATGCGACTCTGCTGGCTTTCTCAAAGAAATATGTTCTGTGCATCCGATACTTTGACTACTTCTAACCTCTAAGGCAACAACTTTGGCATTAATCTAATAGTTATAGATACTTATATTTGAGCTACAACGAGTGGAAATTAGTAGCTCAATCAAGCTCATCTCGTTTCTTGAAGATGCATCTAGTCCATCCTGAAGATAGAAGGCTGTCAGGACATCTCTCTTACCTATCGGCTATCACCCAACATTTTCAATATAAACCCGTTGTGCATCTATCCGACCTGGTAGCATATATCCTGCTGGTGAAGTTTCTGCTTCTATGACTGCTTAACTCTCTACTTAAGTTTTCTCTTTTACTAAACCTGCAAGATGAATTTCTTCCACTGTTGGAAGTAAAAGATTTCATTCTAATTCTCATTTGTGTTTTCAATTATTCTGTCAGTAATGAACAATTTGGAGATACTGTAGTAGCAGCGATGTGTATTTTCCAGTCTATACAAAATCTAGTGTTTTTGCCTGCTTTCTTGATCCACCATGTTCTACATTTTCATGTTTCCCTATTGTGTCCTTTACTGATGCCAATCTTCTCAGTTTTCCTTTTAGATTCATGATAAATCCTATTTGTCAACTTCTTGGACTTTGAATCCAACCAGTTCTTTACTTGGTATTCAAACCCTTCCTTTCAAAATGCACGTTCTCAAATCTGATAGGTGTCTTGATTATCTATTCAAATCCAGCATTATTGGTTAGTGATCATAAAGAAGTCTCAGTAGTAAAGACTCCCTTGTATTTGCATATTTCTCTTCCCAATTTACTGAGATTGAAATTGTTCGAGCTTGTAAAACTTCCCTATGTTTTCTCCAATCAGCCAAGTGAATCTTCCTCTTGTCAATGGAATCTCTTTCGGATCTATATCCAGAATTAAGTCCGAAAATTCCAATGTATCGAGAAGTTACAGGACTTAATTATTCTTTCTTCCAGAAAATGTCTCATTAAGTTACTCCAAGACATCAGAGTACGTTCCATTATCCTTTTGCTGTTGCTAAGTCATAGAACAACTCCGCCCGTTTGTAGTTTAGATTACGTCCATGGACCTTGGAAGACCCCAAGAGAAGTTGCTAACGCCAAATTCAATCAAATAAGAAATAGAGTAATCCCCAGCAAGCTTCTCACGACATGGTTAACCTCCTATCTTGCATATCTACCTTTCTAAAAACATTGGTGCTATGCACTCTGGCTTGTATAGATCATAGGAATTGCATCTATTTTGCAGTCACTATTTTCTATTTCCCATTTTCGATGAACCTCTCTAATATTACAGCCAAGTCCCTCCCTGCTGTGTCATTTCCCAACTCCGTAATGATTACTTCCGCTACTCATATTTTTGCAACTTTGCTCCATGGGTCAAAAGAGCAGAAATCACTGGAGAGGACAGCTGAGAATGCTGGTGTGATTCACTTCAGCCATCATCATGGTGTTCCAGCACGAATGTGTACACACACGAGCACACACGAGCGCACACACATAATACCCTTCAACTACGTTAAGTTGGTTGCAGCATGATTGGCACTAAGATTATATATTTGTGTCGCGAGTAATTTGTTATCAAAATTATGTGAACTGTGGTTTACCTCTTTTTCTAAAGATTCTGGTGAATTGCTTCTGCTTAGGTGAAATTTGCTATTACTCATCATGGAAAGTTTAATGAAAGAGTATGCTGCTTTTGAAGAGAAAGTAAAGCGTACTATACTCATTGACAGCCTTTCACCTGCGGCTACTGAAGCTGTCGTTAGAGCTTCACTTGATCAATTTGGGAATGTCATTCAGGTCAAGTTTATCCCAAACTACCTTGAACCAAAGACCGTTGGACTATCTGCATTGGTTGAGCTGGAAAACGCAGACCAGGCGAAAACTATAATCTCCGAGATAAGCAGTTCCTCATTTATGATCTGTGGCATGCCAAGGCCTGTCAGGGCACGTGCTGCTGAAGTAGAGATGTTCGATGACCGTCCTATAAAACCTGGTAGGAAGATAGTATGCCGATGGTTGGACTCCAGTGATCCTGATTTTGAGGTCACCGAGAAGATCAAGCATTTGGTTAGCAAACATGCAGAAGAAGCCAAGTTTTGCCTCAAGGTAAACTTTCTTTATTCATTTCAGCGCATAACACTCTCTCCGTCACACTTTTACTCGTCCATTGTTCTAAAAATATATGTCCACTCTCGCTTGTCCAGTTTAGAAAATCAAGAGTTAATTTAACACTTGGTTCCTAATTTATCCTTATTATAAACTATAGTCATTTTCGAAAACATTGAGTTTATTATATTTGAAAAAGTGATATCATAAATTTGTCATTCTATTTATTGCTCCTGGAGGGGTGTGCCACTGGACAAGTAAAAATGGGCGGAGGATCTCATTTTTAAAGTAAACATGAATGTTGGAATTTCATTTTTTTCTGTGTAGCATCAACTAGAGGAGGAGGAGAATCTTGCGAAAAAACAGACAGAGATCTTGAACGCAGCGTATAAGAAGTATGAACTCATAGACAGTGTTGTTGGCAACAGAGTCGTTGAACGTTTGTCTGAACGTTACAGAGTGCACGTTGCAAATGCTGAACAGCACTAAACTCGTCTGTCCAACGCTATGCACAAGAAACTAACATAGACCTAATGATTTTGCTTCCTTGCGATCGATTGACATGTTTTGCTTTTTTGTGAAAGATCATATTTCAGGCAGTTGAGAGAGCTCACTCTATAAAAGCTTGTGTAGTGTTTGGTTGATCTTGAATTTATGTTTCTAGTAAACCTGCAAAATATTACTTAATACTACATGTTATGTTGTTGCTAGAGTGTGAAAGCTAATGTGTGTGTGAAGGGTGTGTTCGGTACGGAGTTTTCAATTTTTTCATGTTTGGTTTGAAAATATTTTCTCTCCGATAATAAGTTCCTTGAATTGGCGAAAATGAAGATCCTGAAAGAAGTAGGGAAAACAAGTTTCACAAGTGGCATTTCACATTGATTGTGTGCTCCTTCCCTCCAATACACTTCATTTTCAAATTTCACCCTATCCATCGATAAAAAGGATTCCATAATTTTGGAAAAAAATCAAAATATGTTTAAGGAGGCACGTTGATGAAAGTAGCTTTTTTCGATAAAATTATACACTAGTTAAATTAAAATAAAATAAAAGAAATAATTTTTTATTATTTTATTTTGAAACACGTTAAAGGTGACAAAGACGTGCTTGCTTCAACACGAACTCCCTTTTATATAATAAGAGAATTCTATTCGTATGAGTGTGTTTACTTGACTGATAATAACGTTTGGAGCTAATTAATTCCATGTAAATTGTAAATTAAAGAATTGTTAGTTTATTTACGCAAAGCCATTATATGTATACAGTGTGGGTCTATTCTATGAGATAATTTTGGTAATAGACATGTGTTTGTGAATGATTGGCTCCAAAATAAATACCACAAAAAAGAAAGAGTAAGAAGCAATATTGAGTAAGAATAATTCGTAGACAATATTGTAAGAAAATTGTCTATGAAAAAAAAAAAGAAAATCTGACTAGATGAGGTGCGTGAAATAAAAGAGTGTTATTTTTTTAACTTTATATCAGTCTTTTGAAATTACGTTTTGGTATGACGGGGAAATGTTTGATTTTCTTAATTTTTTTTGTATTGGATTAGTAAAAAGAATATTATTCAAATATTTAAATATAATTTGAATTCACGTGAATCAGGGGCGGAGCTACAGCTAACGAAGGGTGCGCAAGTGAACACCCTTCGTCGGAAAGTTATACCGTACCTACGAGACCAATTTACGATATTTTAATATATATTTAGGTTTGCACACACTTGAGTAATTATAGGAGCTGGCTCAATGGTAAAATGAGTGTTTGAAGTGCAAAGCAGAAGGTTGAGGGTGTTTTTAAACATTTTTATTAGTCAAAATTCACATCAGATCAGTTTCAAAAAAATGTGATAAATAATTAGACAGGAGTACTTTTTAAAATTATGCACACTCTTTATAAAATCCACTGACGTGAATACATATGTTACATGATAAACAACATAAAGCAAACAATTAAAACACAAACACACATTGGAGATTTCATAAAACAACACAAAAATCAAATAGTTTATAATTAAAGATTTGTAATTGGACTAGCAAGCTCAAGAAGCTCTAAATCTCTTTCAAATATAGCCATATTTTGTTCATCCAACATGACTATAACTTCAACTCCACCTTCACTTTTGGTTATCCAATAAAATGAAGAACTTGTCAAAAGGCCCAGCTCCCATGCCCACTCTAATGGGCCTTCCCCAACCAAAGTCCACTTTATATAATGGAAACTCAATCAAACTAGTACAAAAATAATTATCAACTTCATCATTGCTATGAAATGGTGTTTTCCCCTTTTTAATTGATTTAACTACCTCTAAGACAAAGGCACTTTCCTTAGGATGAAGATTCAATTTCCCCTTCCTCATTTCACCTACCATTTTCGTCTTTTTCGTTATTTGTTTCCACGAAATAACCAGATAATATATTTCCACATGTGTTATAAAGACAAAGGTGGATTGAGCCTATGGCGCATATTTGCAACTTAAAAGAGGGAAGATGGTTTAAATGAACCCGAGTTATTAACTCCTCTGGTAACTAAAGCACATTTGTAGAGAAGTGCACCCACAACTTCAACGCGAGTAGGATTTTGAACTTTTAATTCATGCGCGAGAGAAAGTGTTGCATTAATATCACGAGTCAAAATTCCCCAATTATTGAAGAAATTGCTTGTGGTGCAACCATCTCCGATCTTGTGTGATAAGCACCCACCAATTGCTATACCTCCGCAATCAAAATGGCTTACCTGATCAAAATATCACGAATAGTTGAACTTCAATAGCATGTACGTAAACATCAAGTAAAAGTACATAAACTTTACTAAACAATACTGAAGTTCAGACAAAAATAGTTGAACTTCATTCATATGTGCCCGAACTTCAATTGAATACAAAAATTCATATACTACATATCTCAAATTGTTTTAAAGTGGATATATGACTTAAATGATAATATAGATGGTTAAACAAAACAAGAAATCAAATGAACTATCCTTACTTGAGTTGTAGCTAAATTTCCTTCATTCATGTGGGCATAAGGTTGCTCAACAGGAAAAACAACATGTTCACTATTGGTGTATGGTTGTCTAAGAATTTGAGACATGGGACAATGTACATGAACATGTGATAACTCAACTCCCATATCATTACAATCAACATAATTACCATTATCTTTATTCAATCTTCCAGCATAAGGATAATAAAATGAAAGAAGTTTTGAGAGTGAGTTTTCAAGAATTTGAGGCACATGTGTAGGTTCATAGTTACCAATTTTTGGGTAGAAAAATGCCATAGGAATAGACATATGCATAACTTGATCAACAAATGAAAGTTGGTGAGGTATTTTAGTAGGAGGAGTGAGGATAGAAGGTTTGATTATTTTCTTGGAAATCAATGAAACAAGTGATGACACCATTATGCTTTCTATATTGGTTAAGTAAAACTATTCACTAGAGCTACCATTTATAGAATCAAGAAACTGAAATATAATTATTTTTTTGAAAAAGAGTCAAAATTGCCTCTGAACTATGCGAAACAAATTACTTATATCATTTTTCTTATATATGGGACAAAAAATACCCCCTCTGTTATCCTAAAAGATTACAAATACCCTCAATAGTTAACAATCCAAAATTTTAGTGACGTGACAAATCACGTGGGACTAATCCGGTAATTCCTCCACCTAAGAGTTGCAAATTAGGATTCATTTTAAAAAAAAATTAGACCTTTAGCGGCGATAAAAGTCGCGACAAACGCCCAGATATCGCCACGTAAGATTTCATTGATTTTTAGCATTGAATTATGATGTTCTGTTTTTTTTTCTTCATCACAAATGATATTGATCAAGGAGGAATTTGAAGGTGTTTTATATTTATATCATACGTATATGCATGCATAAAAGGTACAATGATGCATTATATAGTAGGAGATTTGAGTCGAGAAGTAATTTTGATGATTTTGTAGTAATATTGGATGTTTTTAATATTAATAGTACATATTATTTATTTTAAAAAATTAAGTTGCAATCGAAAATTAATTATCGTATTAGTTTGTTTGTTGAAATAGTAGGTTTTACTAGTGAATGTTATTGAAACCTTAGACGCCGCTAAAAAATCACTCAAAACCTTTAGTGTCAATCATTTGAAATTTTTTGGTGACTTAGCTTTTGGAGCCGCTAAAGGTCTAGTTTTTTAAAAGCAAATCCTAGTTGAAAACGCTTTGGTGGGGGATTTAGTCGCATGTGATTTATCACATCATTAAAAATTTGGGTAGTTAACTGTTGAGGACATTTACGGTCTTCTGGGATAAAAACTCAACGTATATATAAATAAATTAAGACAAAAAAAGAAATTACTCAATTAAAGAATGGGTAGTTCTGGCACGCAAACCATTATGAGTATTGATTATGGTCTATGTGATAATTTTGGTAATAGACATGTGAAAATTCTTTGGCTTCAAAAAAATTTAATTTGTAACGAACAAATTTTATTTTATTTTATTTTCTAGCGTTTTTTCATATATATAAATTTGGAGGTTTTGTTGTAAGAGATAGTAAAAAGCAATACTGATGTTGATGTAGAAAGAGTAATTCTTAAATAACCAAAGGAAATAGTTCGTGAAAAAAATAGAAAGTATGAATAGTATTATAATGAGATATGTGAAATAATAGAGTGTTGTCGCTTTTAAATTTGTAGTTGTCTTTCGAGATTTATCAAGGGTGTGTTTAGTAGGAAGGAAAATGTTTGATTTTCTTATTTATTTTTTCGTGTTCCATTAGTCAAAAAAGATTTACTTCAAAACATTTAGATATAATCTAGACAAATAGTATGACACTGAATCTGAATTTCCACCCTTTAATAACACATACACGAACCTCAAGTCAGGGTTGGAGTCGGATCATGGGTCAAGGTCAAAATTGAGTCTCCAATCAGAAGTTATATTGTTGAGTCTAAGGCCAGATCAAGGGTCAGGAATGAAAACTTCGATCTTGGATCTAGGGCTTGGAACTGAATTCAACTCTTGGATTGATGTCAGAAATGAGAGTTGGTACAAGTCGAGATCGGGGTCAAAATCAGGTCCCAAGTCAAGGTTAGGACTTTGGTAAAGGTTGGGAGTTGGGTCTAGGCCGAAGTTGGAAGTCTGGTCTCGTATCGAGGTATGGAGTCAGGTCTTGATCCCAACTCAAGACCCTGACCTAACTCTCTACCCCAGCCTCGATTCAAGACCCGACTCCCTACTTTTACTTGGGACCCTCGACGTGAGAGACCTGATTTTCAACCTCAACCAAAGAACCCAACCCTGACCCAGAACCCCACTAGAGACCTGATTTTCAACCTCAACCAAAGAAGCCAACCCTGTCCCAGAACCCCACTCCCAATAATATTCTTTTCTATTCTCCTAAAAAATGTAAAGTAATAACAAATCTCAAAAAATGAAGGTGTAGTGAGGTTGTTCCTTTTTTAATCAACATCTCGGGTTCGAGCTTTTCTTATGAAAAAATCCTTGGTACGAAGCATTTTCCTCCATAATGGAGCCCTAGCAACACGAATCAAGAATAATCAAGCTTCAATATGGATACCGAACACCCAATAGGAAACTTTTTAAAAAATTATGGTTGGGAAGGCCCATTAGGGTGAGCATGGAAAATGGGCCTCTCAACAAGTAGTTCTATTTACTGGATAACCAAAGTGGAGGTGGAGGTGGAGTTGAAGTCATAGTCATGTTGGGATGAACAAGATATGGCTATATTTGTAAGAGCTCCAGAGCTTCTGAAGTTTGCTAGTCCAATTATAAATTTATGTGGTATTTAATCTTGTATTATTTTGTAATTTTTATTTTATGTATGTTTTTCAAGACCAATTTAATCTTTTTTTTTTCTGTTCTTCAATGTATTTGAGTAATATTTATAGGTTTACGTCAATCAAGTAATTTTTGTCTGAAATTTTTGTTATATATATATATATATTTTAAGTTGTGTGATTTGATAGGTATAGTTAGAGATAGACAAAATTAGCCTATAAAATCATAGTTCATCTAATTCATGTAAGCTTGAACTTTGAGCTAATTATTAACTCTCCCATTTATTAGGTTCATATCTAATCCAATAAAATAGTAGATTAGATAAGAAATTAATGATATTTATAACAAGAAAGGAGTGGATAAATAGTCTTTTATTAATTGACAAGTTAAGATAATTAATGAAATTGACGGGTTATACTTTCTCTACTCTATATTAGTTGATCATCTTATTAAAAATAGTTATTTCATGTTAGTTAATTATTTTACTATATCAAGAAAATTAATTACAATTTTTCTATATTATCCTTGCAATTAATTTCTTTTTTTAAAGTATCTACATTTATTTTAAAATTTTCAATTTTTTAAGGGGTTAATTACAAAAATAATCTTCTTATTAATTTTTTAATACTTGTAATTGGTAGACAATTGAGTTCACATGGTGTTTGCTTAATCATTAATCAATGTTTACTTTTTTTTTTCTGACAGTTGCTCAATACTTGTCCTATATTAATTAAGGATTTAGTAATAATTAACATTAAATGAAAATGGTTATAAACCCCACAGACATTATTACTAAATTATAATTTATGAATAATAACACTTCTAGTCCCTAAAGTTATTGATCAATTTTGTATTTTATTTTTGTGATATATGATTCAATCCTATTTTTAATCAATTCAAAATAGAGAAATTTTGGCAGAATGGCAAATACTTAAAATTTTAAATTATATTGAATGTTATAGGTACTGTTTAGGAAATTCTAATTTGCAACTATAGTTTCGCCAATTTTGCTATCCGTCTGATTTGCATATATTCGATATTTGCATAATTTTGTTCTTAATTGTATAAATTCATAATTTTGTATATGTTTACCTTAACTATTTATAGGAGGTTTACGAAAAAATCATAATAAACTACGTTGTTTATATATTGACAAACGAAATATACAAATAGAGTTCTAAAAAATTATTAATTATATAAAATTCATATACTTGCCTTAATTGTATATTTGAAATATAAAGACGGGACAAAAAAATACAACCACAATATCTCAACGAATATAATTTTAATTATAAAGCGCAATAATTAAATTTATAGCTATAAAGTCTTATTATGTTTGGTGATCAAATTTTCTCATTAAAGTATGATTTTTGGGCCTTTTATGTAGAAAATCAAATATGTTATGGTTTGACTATTTGTATATTCTATAATATATTATAGTTTATATAAAGTGACAAATCAAAATTATCACAACACATATGAACTGTCAGAGAGATCAAAAGTGCACGAACTCAATGAACCTAAGTAAGATATCAAAATTAATTGTTTTGATTGATTAATAATAAATGTCATTAACCCTTATATTTTATAAATCTGACATGTTTTTGTTTTTGTTTTTATGCATTAAATTAACTTAGTTTTGCAGGGTGACATTTACTTAAAATTAACAAAATAATGATTCAAGAAAACAATAATATTTTCAACATAAAACACTTGACTTTGTCCATATATTATAATAGTATTTCCTAAGAGTTTTCCTAAATAAGTGCATTTGAATTAGTCACAAATAGATTGCTTAAGCAGTTGAAACAAGAAAATATTCTTCTAATTCTTATAATAATAATAATCTCCTTCTTTGTTTTTTGTGTTTTTAAAAAAAAAACATTCTATAATTTCTCTCAGAATATCAATCTTCTGATTAAGAACGAAGAAATGCTCATCATTATTATCTTTCTACCATAACTATTATTGGTATTTCTAAAATACCATCAAACTTTTTTATTATTATATTTTGTTATAGTATATTTTATTATTGTTATAACGAAATATTGTTATTGATCATATGAAATGTTATTAGAAGGAGGCGTATTATAGAAAGATTTGACTATATAATTATTCTCATTTAATTAACTATAGCTTGAAAATAAGCTGTTAGTATGTTAACTTCCCAAAGCTACCATAAGTTGCATTTATTTTCAATCTTTTCTGTTATTCAATTCATCATCTTCCCAACTGTACTTTGACATCAATAGCCCCTTTTATCCCAAAAAGAATTTCTTCTTTCTGTCAAAAATTCACTTTTTTCCCTTGTAAAATCTCCTGCTTTCTGCTAAAAGATTTTCATTTTTTTTGTCTTTTCACCTCAATGTTTTTCTGCCACAAGATTTAAATGTTTTTGTTACTAAATTCTTGCTAAAAATTCTCTTCTTGTTCATGCTTAAACGACCTCGTTTTTATCCATTATGTTCTTGTTTTCTACTCATTAAGTTCTCTTTTTTCTGTTGAGTTCTTGTTTTGTGCTAAAAAGATCCATTTTTTTCTGTGGGGTTCTCGATTTCTGTTTAAAGATTTCATTTTTTTTAATGCTAAGGTGTTGTTTTTTAGCTAAAAAGATTCAATTTTTTTTCAGTGGGGTTCTGGTTTTCTGTTAAGAATTTCATTTTTTTGGGTTAAGTTGTTGTTTTGAGCTATAAAGATTCATTTCTTTCTGTGGGGTTCTTGTTTTTGGTTCATAGATTTCATATTTCTATTGTTAAGTTGTTGTTTTGAGCTAAAAAGATTCATTTTTTTTTCTGTGGGTTCTTGATATCTGTTCAAAGATTTCATTTTTATTTGTGTTGTTTGGATTTAGTTCAAAAGATTCTGTCTTTATTGATTAATCCATTAATGGGGTGTTCAGCTTCTCGTTCCTATGATTTTGTTACAACAGATCCACAAAATCCATGGAATTCTTCATCTTCTTCACATTCACAATCTCCATATTCATACTCAGATTCATCTTCAACTCCAGTTTCAAGAACCCTGTCTCTTCCAACTCCTTTGGTTCATCATCCTGCTATGTGCAAAGGTGACACACATCATTTGGTTTCTCTTACCTCTACTACTTATGGTTCCCTTGTGTTGATTGACCCCCAAATTCCAAACCCTAACCCTAACCCTAATTTCCATGGTGGAAATTTCAAGAATCCTACTACCCAAATGACAAAATCCCTAAATGGGACTGAACCACAAGACCCGTTATCTCCTGATTCAGTAATCAACACTTGGGAGCTCATGGAAGGACTTGATGAGTTTGATTTCCATATGGTGCAGTCCAAGATTGAGTCCCCTAGAAAGGTTAAGTCTAAGAGTCTTGATATCCATAGTGAATTGGACACAAGTGAGTTGGAAAAAACCTATGAGTTTGTTGAGCACTCGGATTCGAAGCCGCTATGGAAGCATTTGTCTGAGGAACAATTGCTTGCTAAAATGGATCCTAATGTAGCTTCAAGCTATAGACAGGCATTGTCTTCCAAAAGATTTGTGTACAAAGAATCAGAAGATTGTCCAAAGCCTGAAATTGTTAGTTCGATAGAGTTAAAGTCGAGTAACACAAGTTTGTTGGCTGAAAATGATTTCCATTTAAAGGGTAAGGAGGATAAAATACAGCCTGAAATTGCTAATGCGATCGAGTTAGAGTCAAGTAATGCAAGTTTATTGAGCTCATTGTTGCCCAATAATGATGTCCATTTAAAGGGTACAGAGGATAAGATTGTTCTGTATTTTACTAGTTTAAGAGGAATCAGGAAGACTTATGAAGAATGCTGCACAGTGCGAACGATCTTTAGAGGTTTTCGGGTGTGTGTGGATGAAAGAGATGTATCTATGGATTCATCATATAGGAAAGAGTTGCAAAGCGTTTTGGATGGAAAAGTGATTAGCTTGCCTCAGGTGTTTATTGGAGGAAAGTACATTGGTGGTGCAGAAGAGATTAAGCAACTTCATGAGGCTGGAGAACTGGCTGAACTCGTGGAAGGCTTTGCAGTAAAGCATTCTGGTTTTGTTTGTGGAAGCTGTGGCGATGCAAGGTTCGTACCCTGCCCAAATTGCAATGGAAGTCGAAAAGTATTTGAAGAGGAGGAAGGGAAGTTGAGGAGGTGCCCCAGTTGCAACGAAAATGGACTGATTCGATGCACTGGCTGTTGCCCGTGATTATTGATTCGCATTTGCCATGTACATGCTTCCACTATTTTATTCGAGGTCTATGAATTTATGTTACTACTTTTGTACTGATATTGAAATGTGCAGTGTCCTCTTGTAGACCGATTTCAAGTGTCCATATACTCTAGCCTTGGAAAATTTCATGTTCATTTTCTTTTTGAACAACTCGAAAGTAATAAAATATCTGCAGTATGTTCTACTTTGCTTGCCCAGTTCTGAACAAATATGTGATATGGAAATGTTATTGTTTGTTCTATTTTGGGTGGAAGTATTTGTGCGACTCTTAGAGATCTTTACCTTTGGTAAGATTTCAACAAGTTTGCTCTGCAGCATTTAGTTAGTATCAACTGTTATAAGCTCATGGATTCTTGTTCGGAAATTCCTTCTTTGGTTTACTACCTTTATTTAGATGCTATTAACTTTGCATTATTGATGTAATACTCTATGCATAACGACATATTAACTTGATAAGCTGCTTGTTGGAGTGAAAGTACCTAGGCCAATTTATAGTCTTAAGGCTATGAAGATAACCAGCATTTCCGATTAGGTCTTTAGTTAGTTCAGACAGATTTGAACTGAAGTTGAATCACGATATACTATTCTTAACGGAGAGAAGTATTTATCTGTAGATGTCTATCATTTACTAACATGGTGCAACTTCATCAGTTTGGAATGACTAATAATATCTGTAGATTTTCTTTCTATGATAGAGTGATTTGTCTCTTTGAGTAGATTTATTACATGTTCTATCTTGCATGTCAGACCATTTAGCAACCTCAAGTGGTGGTGAAGTCCAAAAGATTTGCAGAAACAAATTCTACGGATAATGTTTTCCGGAAGGTAATGTCCCTTTCTCAGACTGAACTGAATTGGAAGTTCTCTTCTTATGATTTTGAGGATACATGCTTCTAACAATATGACTGTAACTTCGTTCTGCTTTTGTATTTTTTTCTGTTTTTATGGTGCAGATGTTTCTGTGTTTTGTTTGGTATTTAAGAAAGTAAATGCTTTTATCCATTGGTGCAACACCTCTTGCAATGTAGGAATTTCTATTAATTTGCTTGTTGAGTTCTCAGTAAAATAACGACACATGAGTCCTTTCCATTTGCCTTGGCCTTGGCGGGGATGAGTTATTTGATACATGTGCTAGCGGGATGTTCTAGCACGTATCTGGTCAAATAGTCGAGGTGCACATAGACCAGTCCAGACACCTCTTTTATTAAAAATGAACTTATTTGATGAGTTGCTTTGAAGCTTTCCCATATTTTTGTGGGGTGTATGTAAGCTGGTAGTATATATCAGCAAGTTAGTGTTTTTTGATATAAAAACTTGAAGTTGGTCAGAAGTCAATAGTAAAACTGATTCAAGTAGAAGGCACTGTTGTGGTTGAAAGGCTCACATCCTTTACTGACTTCTTATGCTCTTCCTGGCAAAAAACACTCGGTGATTTCTTTTCATCTGTGAAAAACTTCGACATATACTTGTGAAATTAATTGAAGTACAACAAGCTGAATAGATAAACATACACTCAAATATGGCCTCAACCGGTATATAAGCACTTTAACGTTGAGAGTGCATATATAGACACTTCAACTCGATCTCCCCTAGCAACTAAACATTCCAACTCGTCCCTACTGTGTCTTGGGACACTCAATACTGACATGACACATGAATTTGTCCAGTGTCAACTGACACAACATAGACGAGTTGAGGTGTTTAGATGCTTGCGTATTTGTTTAGTCTTAAAACTCAAATTATGAATTGAGAACTGAGAAGATGCTGAACAGTAGCTATCAGTCTGGACAAGGAAGAAAAAGATGAAAATGAGAGGTGCATAAAGACATCTTAGGGATGGTGGCAATACATTGGAAATCTATCATGATGTCTGGTCCACAAGGCCAAAACCTCATTATTGTACCAGAAATTAATTGTTTGGCTAGCATAACTTTGGACAAGATTTGTACACCTAACTTGTAGGCCAAAATATGTACTTAATGTTCCATTCTAATTGAGGGTAAGGTTTGTCAAAAAGAGAAGATAATGAGTAATCAATCCAAAACTTTAAGCCATGAGTGAAGTGGCCCGCGATATTATAAACCCTCTTATGAAAATCTTGTACGATCAAGGATAAATGTATTTCTCTAACATCTTTATGGATTACACGTGAGGTTGTTGACTGATTAACTTCGATACATATGAAAGAATCTGAACATGTTTAGAGAACATAACGAGAAACATATATATGCAAACAAGCTTATTGAAATTTCGCTTTGAGATGTATGAACGTTCAATTCAAAACTTCATAAGAATTGATGGAATGAGCCAAGACAATATAAACTTATTTGAAATGTTTTAGACAATAACAATTCCAATGAAGAACAATTGTACTTCTCTAAAACAAAAGGCCACTTTATTATAAAAGAAAAATAAAGGCACTTTATAATTTATTTATTTTTATTAAAAAAAAACACTTTATTAGAATTGAACCTTTTATTCCAACCTGTCTATAAAAAGGCATACAAGTTTACCAAACCCCAAAGTTAAACTTTTTTTTGCATTTGGTTGATTTTTTGCTACTTTAATTTAAACATTTAAAATTCCCTCTCTATATGTTTGATTCTTTAACAAGGTGAGATACATGTTAATAAAAGTCGGAACTTTTTTTCGATATAATACGCGGAAGGATATTTTAATTTGACTTTAATTGATAATTGAACACCTCAATTCATTTCGTATTAATTGAACATTTCAACTTATAAAATAATCATCACGCAAGCATTATATGTCAACGAATATAATAGAAACAAGTTAAAGTATCTAAATATACCTTCTCAAAATCGTAGCACTTAAGTTGAAACCAAAATGTTTATATGCCAAAATTAATCGAAATCACAAGAAACCAAATTGATATTACAATAATAAGCAACAAATCTATAAAACTGAAATATTTTTTAATTATTTGAAATAATTAGTTGAACAAGTATTAACAATTTTACCTACATGATGCTTAAAATTAGAACCAATTAAGTGAACTATAATCCCGAAAATTATGCAAAAAAAAAATCAGTTTCTTCCCCAAATATCAGTTTTTCCATTTTGAGTTTCACCATTAACGCTAATTAGGGCTTTGAAATTAGTGGACTACAAACCCTAAAATCGAAAATGGAGGCCAAAATCAACCGATTATTTGGGCCAATTGTTACATTCATCAATGGAGGGGACCAACTTCCTTGGACCTCACCTGACATTGTTGTTGTAAGCTTTCTTGAATGACCCATTCTTATAAATTTCATTAAAGCATTGATCTTTACATTTATAGTTCATGATTTTAATGATTTGGGATTCTGGGGTTCCAGTAATTTCAGGTATCAGGTATATCTAATAGCATTTTCTCCTTGCTACGTGACATGCTTAAGAATATCAGACTCGTATATTTAGTTTAAGATGGTAATATTAAAAAAAAAACACTTTTTTGAACTCCGTGCCAAGTTAAAGTCAGGGAGTATGATTTTTGTTGATAAGTGGGCAATTGTGGTTGGAGCCAAAGTCAGAGAGTATGATTTTTGTTGATAAGTGGGTAATTGTGGTTGGAGCTAAGATTTTAATTTTATGGTACTTCAAGGGCTAGTGATTGGATTCTTAATATGTGTAGATATTTAATGAATTTTTTCATACCGAATATACTGTTTGAGCAAAAGCTAACTATTTTGATCAAACTGGTAGCTTGGCTTTTTTTTGTCATTAACATGCTAGTTGGTGGTTGGACATACCTTATTTAGTGTTTTGTATGATTTGACCATTACATAAGAACTCTGTTGCTTTGGGTTGCAAAACTCTGAAGAAATATGTTATTGAGAATAAAAAGTTTATGAGAAATATGATGCTTTAGGCTGTCGTAACATTGAAGAAAGATCTGTTTTTCTAATTAATAGTAGAAAATTGTGTTACTATTAATAAGGAAGAGTCTATTGGTTGATATCGTTCTTGTTAGTGAATTTAAAGTTTTGCATTAGAGATGCTATGGTGTTAGACATTTTAATGTTGTTACTTCTAAAGATGAAGTCGTCATTTTTGTTATATCAGCATGCAGTGGCCGTCTTGCTTGGTAGTTTTTACGAAGCCCTGAACATTGTTTTCAACAACATATAAAATATATTTGGTCTAGTTTTTGTCTCACAAGAGAGAAGTTGAATGAATTGGTTTGTACTGAGAAGCAAAAAATGAAGCGATAATTGTACTATGTTGCTTTTGGTGCTTAGTCTTATGTGCCTATGCATATTGATAGGGCTGCGAGAGAGAAGTTGCAGATGCTAACAAAGGTGCCTCTGATGAAGGACAGAATGAGAGTATTATGAGATTGTCATGGGCTCTTGTTCATTCTAAACAACCTGAAGATGTGCAACGAGGGATAGCTATGCTTGAGGGTGAAAATTAGTCAGATCTATTTCCTATTTTATGTTACACGTTGTTGCTTGCTTCTACATATCTAGTAATGTTTGTGAATTGTGATACTATCACCGACTATCTATTTTCATCATTTAACTCCTAGTTTCCATATTCATGGACATATACGCCTGATGATCTTCTCTGTCTTTAAAATTCTAAAGCAACACACATTCATGAAGTTCCCGTACTTGAAGGACATTGTTGAGACAATTTCTATTGTTTCTCTTGTAGTGTTAGTAGTAGAAACTATATTATACTGCTCCATATAAATGGTCTTAGGAAATAAAGTTCATAGAGTCAAGAACATGTAATGGATTACATGTTACTGTTGAATCATCACAAAATTACTCTGGTTTTGTTCATTGGTTCCTGGTACTGTTACTTCCAACTTTGGGCTTTTGTTGCTTAAAATCTTTTTATTTTTGTGTTTGATTGGATGTTTATGTGTCTAACGAATAACGTACTTGAGGATTCGATCTATAAAAACCATCATCTCTTTTGCTTCTTCTTTTTCTTCCCCAGCTTCACTTGCCAACGCCAGTAGTCCACTACAGCAGCGAGAAAAGCTTTATCTTTTAGCTGTTGGATATTACAGAAGTGGGGAATATTCAAGGAGCAGAGAGCTTACAGTTCAATGTCTCGAGGTTTGGTCCTAATCCTTTTACTGTTCTTAGTCGTTTGCTGTGAACTCTCTACTCACTCGAATATCTACCTCTCGAAATCAACTTGTATTTATCGATCATTTGAGACAATCAGAATTAGACCCCACCCTGTTTAGTTTTGCTAAAAGTTTTTTCTTCCCTTTAGATTGCACCTGATTGGAGACAAGCTTTATCGCTTAAGAAGGCTATTGAAGATAGAATTACTAAAGGTAATGATTACCTGAAGCCTTTTCCCTTGCTTGCTCGATTGTGGATAACAGTAAATACCGAATTGGATTCATTTGTGTCTATGCAATGCAGATGGTGTCATTGGTATAGGAATCACTGTGACCACTATAGGACTCATTGCTGGTGGGATTATAGCATCGTTTGTACGAAGAAAATG
This sequence comes from Solanum pennellii, assembly GCF_001406875.1. Classification (NCBI taxonomy): domain Eukaryota; kingdom Viridiplantae; phylum Streptophyta; class Magnoliopsida; order Solanales; family Solanaceae; genus Solanum; species Solanum pennellii. The sequence continues at coordinate 77,889,555 of NC_028646.1, read as the reverse complement.
ATCTTCAGTAAAACAACTATCTGAGGTTATTGACACAAAAACCCGAGTTTCTATTGACAAAAAGAAGATGAACGAACCATATTAGTTTGTTTCTTTTCCATTTCCTTGCCTCCTTCTCTTCGACTCGTTTAAAGGGAGTCAGTAAATGTTATATAGAATAATGACAGACCATATGGCTGAAATTCTTGTGATTTACTGCTCGTTTGGTTAAAGACTCACTTTGGAATTACTAGTTATATGAAATGTCATGTAAATTTTGCTTTGATATTTGTTAATAATTGTGTGTGAATAACACTTGTAAAACCAACTCTTCACTTACAAATCACTTGCATGAAGGGGCCAAACTATGCATGCTTAGCATATTCTGACAAGGAAAAACTCAATAGATTGCTTCGAAATAATATTCTTGCTGCTGGTGGACGGTTATTATATGTTATAAAAATGTTGAAGAACCAAATGCCAAAGCCATAAGTGTAAAAACAAATACACATTTTAAATATTTCTCATTTAGTGCTTATGTGACTTTGACTGCTTGGATGATAATTTTGCATGGTTCCAAATACAAATAAACAGAAGGGAGGCACAATAGCATCTTCTGCCCCAAACTAAGGCATATTTGTCCACTAAATATCCCTTTTCCATGCATACAGTCATACAGATAAAACTATGAAATATGTTGCTCAGACTCTTCAAAAATATTGTTGCACCCATGTCAAATCGACATATCCGCATTATTCTAGGATACAACATGCACCCCTGACATAGCTGCAAAGTCTAGACAAACAACGAGTGTATATTACTAGTCAAGCGTACTCTTTGCGCTTGTCAATCAGTATCCTATCCTATCCTTCAGGTATAGTTTTTCTCTGATCACGTGATCGGTATTTCCTCCCTCTTTCACCACAAGGCGTGGTCGGACTCTGAAAAAAAAAATTCACAACTTTTTCCACAGATTGTTGAAACTTTTACATGGCTGATCATAATGAGAACCTCACTCCTAGTGAGCTTCTTCAAGCTGAAACACAGTCATGGAACCAACTCTATTTCTTCATAGAACATGTAGCATTGAAATGTGCACTTCAATTGGACATACCTAATGTCATCACCAAACATGACAAACCAATGACAATATCAAAACTCATGTCTTCCCTCCCTATTAGCCCTTCAAAATATCCCTATTTTCACCGCCTTACACGAATATTAATTCATTATGGCTTCTTGATTCTACAAAAACATGATGATAACAACGTTGATGATGATAAAGGGTGTTATTCGCTTGCACCAGCTGATTGCTATGTAGCGAAAGACGGGCCCTGGAACTCGATGGAAGATCAAGATACTTTTTTCTTTAAAGCATGGAGTTGTTTAGGTGATTGGTTCAAGAATGATGATCCAAGTGCATTTTATACAGCATATGGAGACTTATTCTGGAGTAAACTTTCAAGTGATTCAAGTACTGGTAATTGGTTTAACGAAAACATGTCTAGAGATTCACGATCATTCATGAACGTGTTGATTGGCAACGAGTATAAGGATGTGTTCAAAGGATTAACATCTTTAGTAGATGTTGGAGGAGGGACTGGAACCGTCGCAATGTCCATAGCCAAAAGTTTCCCTGACATGAAATGTATTGTTCTTGATCTTCCTCCTGTTGTGGCTAACTTGCAGGGAAGTGAAAACTTGGAGTTTGTAGCAGGGGATATGTTTCAGAAAATTCCTCCTGCTAATGCTGTCTTACTCAAGGTAAATAAACTAAACTTTTCGCTTATAATTCCCTAATATTACTAGTTTCTCTTATAACAACATATCCAGTGTAATCGGTGTAATCCCACAAGTGAGGTCTGAGGAAGGTATAGTGTCCTTGTAAAGATAGAGGTTGTATCTGATAGACCCTCAGATCAAGTAAACCATCTTAAAACAGTTTGAAAAAGAAAATACAAAGCAGTAACAACAACGACATATAGCGTTATGGAAAACAATACATAGCATACAGAGAAAGAAGAGTAACAACAATGTAGTAGTTGTGATAAGCGAAGTACAGGTAACACAGATGATAACAAAAATCAACGAACAAGAAACTACGAGAATACTAGTCTTGTCACTTCTCTACTTAACTTTTGAACATGTTAATTTGTAGTCAATTTTGCATGACTGGAATGATGAAGAATGTGTGAAAATATTGAAAAACTGCAAGGAGGCATTAAGAGGTAGTGGAAAAGTTATAATTATAGACATGGTGATGGAAAATACGGAATTGGATGATGAAACTGTCCACGCAAAACTCTTTATAGACATGTTGATGATGGTTTTTGTGGGTAGCAAAGAGAGGAACAAGAAAGAATGGGAAAAACTTTTCTTAATTTCTGGTTTTACTAGTTACAAAATTGTTTTGACTCTTGGTTTGAGGTCTGTCATTGAGCTCTACCCTTAGATCTCTCATGCTTGTGTTGTATAAACGGGCTATGTCAAAGACGGGTTCAGGATTTAAATTCTACGTGTTCAATCTTTAAGATTCTTAGCATTGAACTCGGTGTAATTTTAATATTATGGGGTTATGACCTTGTTTAAATTTATGTTCTGCATCGAAAGTACTGAGTTTAGATAAATTTGATATTTTAAAACGAAGTTTTATCAATAAAATGCTAGTCATTTATTAGTGTATATAGTTCTAATTTTTTCTAGGTGGCTTTTCGGATACTTAGAGTGAAAATAGTTGTAGGTATTCTATAGCTTTTATATTATACTTTTGTATAAAGTTTTCTCTGATATCAAGTCTTGTATATTCTGTTATCTGCAAAAAATAAATAAAATCCTGTTATATACTTGAAGAAAATCATGATGCTTAAAGTGTAAGAAATGAAGAACTGGCATTGATTTGTGTTTCCTTATCAGAAGTATCAATCAAGAAGTAGTTTTCACGATAAAATGTAGGATTATTTTATCATATGTTTGGTAGAGGTATTAGTAAGTCTCGGGATTCTTTTATCCCATCCCCTACCAAATGAGTTCGCTTAGACTAGTACTCGGAGAAATGAGATTGATCTTTCGATTAGTTAGAAGAATATTGTCAACTGGTCTAATGATCATTGTAGTCTTGATCAGTATATTATTTATCTGAATAGTAATTTAAAGGTCTCAGTAAAACATTTTCACTAAAAAGGCATAATACACATAAACATACACTCAAACTTAGCCTAAGATGACAAGTAAACACTCCAACTGACAACTGAGTATGCACATCTCAACTCGTCTTCACTTTGTCAGTTGAACACTCCAAATTAGATTATAATCATCTAAACACCTCCAAAAACAATACTATTGATGTGCTTCAAGGTAGTAGGTTTACACAAGTAAAACAAACAACACAAAATTAGTACTAGTTTGTGTACAAAGATCAAGCAATGCCATAGAGCAACAAGATGAAAAATAAATGATAAAATTGAACAAACGTGACAGATTCTTGAAGTGGTTAGTTTTGAATCCTATCATTACTAGTCTTTTTTTGGATGGACTGCATAGAAGGTTTGGATGCCTGCTAAAAATGTATCAGTGACTTGCAAACCAATGACAAAAAGTGCTGCGATGAATGCAAAAACAGTCCATGGAGTGTTAAAATGAGTGTTCTTCCATTCAGCAATCCAAATTTTGCCTTTGTTGTTGTAATGTTTCTCAATTTTGTCTTTCACATCAACAAAGGCATGTGGATTCGGCACCAAATCTCTTGCTAATTCATTGAACAGATCTGCTACTTCTTGATCACTTCCAAGAAAGTTAAGTAGTATACCTTTTGACCTCAGCTCCTTCACGTCTTCAGCATGATCGATAAGTGAATCCATGAAACTAACATAAGACGTAATTCCAAAGTCATCTGGTGTATCAGGACATGCTTCATACGCGGCTAAGTTTAAAAACTGTGACTTGGTTGAATCATCTATGGTTATAGGTGGAAGTGTTAAAAGAGCTGAGCAATGAAATGAAGTGAACTTAATGTCAGAAAGATGACGACTCTTTCCAGGCCTGAAACGGATTCCTGCTCTACGTAGTTCCATAGCTGAACGATACGAGCACCAGTCACCCCTTAGATAGCAACCACCTTCTGAGAAAGCCTTTGGGTTTATGAGATTTGTTTTTAAAAGCTCAAGGAGATGAGCAGGAAGCCGAGTTTTCGTGCTTTTTTCTTTGCTAAGGGCAGAACATTCTCCTCCACAAATCTTGCTAAGAAAGTTCATAGCTTTTTCAGTACATGTATAGTTTTCAGGATGTTGATCACTGAAGAAATCAACAAAGAAATCCTTGATACTTTGAATGAATCCTTGACGTTGAGTAGGTTTTGTATGTGCACTCTAGATGAACTTTTTTATCATCTCCATTCCTTCACTGTCCTTGAACTTACAGCTCATTAACACATCCAGGACTTCAAATGGTAACTGATTTTCAAGTAAGAAAAGATCACGACGAATGAAAGCTATATCATGGCTCTTCATTTTCAGCTCCTTATAGTTCCCCGTCACAATGCAGTGAAGGTATTCAAGGATGAAGCATCCATCCAGGAACATCATATGTGCCAACTCCTTGTCGTTGTAATCTTTGATCGAGTCCTCATCATAACACTCCTTGACAACAGGTATAATGTCCTTGACCTTTCTGTAAAGCTCAGCAAGGGACACTGAATTTGTCAAAAGCCATGGTAAGACCCCTTCGCGTGTTTCTTGATCAACAGCAAATTGATGTGCCAGTAGATTCTTGTGCTTCTCCATAAGTTGAAGTTCTGGTTTTCCATGGTGAAATGGACCAATAGAAACCACAAGAGGCTCATAACACCTTACGTTTGATTCAATCTCGCGATGCATTTTTGGTACCTTTTGAATTTTTGGACTCTGCAATGAGCCAAGGTACTCTTTGCTGATCTTGTCCAATGAATATAGCCATTGTCTGTCATCTTCACTGATGTCATGAGATTTCGAGTTTGAACCTTCACGAATTGTGATGAGATATTCATTAGGAAATATTTCATCGCCGCGGATGCTCCTACCTTCTTCTTTACTAAACATTGTTCCTTTAGAAGATAGTTTGTCCATTTTTTGTGAAATTATGAACCACAATCTTGATACTATATAATTGATATTGCTTCAGCTTTAATTTTATACACACTTAAACTGAAAAAAGGACTAGTATTTTATGATAGTCTTTACAATATTGGGCCACCAGGTGATTTTTCTTCATTGTCAAGTCAGGTATTTTCCACATTCTTATTCTAAACAGATACATTTTTCAGCTTTCTTCTTATAAAGAAAAAATAGAACAGAATAGGATCAGATAAAGAGAAAAAGCATTTAGTTCAATTCTTTACCTGCCTGGTAAGAAACATTATCCATGACAAAAAGGAAAAAAACAGTAAGGATTACCAATATATAAATAAAGATTCCCCATCTCTATCTGCTTAAAGTTATTCTTTGATGTGATAGTTTACTCGAACGTGACACATCTGGTTAAGGATGAAGAAGTATTTCACAATCCACCACAATTTTTGATAGTAAAATGCCTTCATTGAATTGTCACTCACAGAACTTATATTCTCGAGTCTCGATTTCCACTAGCAAAGTCATTTTTAACAAACTTGTTTTCCTAGATAGAATGTTTTTAACTGGAGATAAAATAATAAAGGGATAATGCATAAGTACCCTTGAAGTATGACCAAAATTCCAGCGAGACACACTTACGCAAATAGGTAAGTTGATTGTGTTTATACACACGTGTTTGCCAAGTCAGTAAATATTTTTTAAAAAAAACTTAGTTTTCTTAGTATTAACTAATGAAAAAAAAAAGTGAAAGTGAGGAAGAAATTAAAATAATTATTTTACTTAGAAAGAAATAAAAATAATTAAATACATATAAGTATTATTATAATATCAATAATTATGTGTACTAACTTATGTTGTTCATCTTGTATTCCTAAGATACTTAGAATAAAATTTTGAAGAACTTGTTAAGACACAACAAAGTTTAAGAACATTTTCACATCTAGAAATAAAACTAGTAGAGACTAGAGAAACTAAAATAAAAAACAGATTAGAAAAAATATACGAATTACTTCTTTAAAGAAGAATTGTTGTCAATCTGTGTTTAAATAATCTTACTGATTTCAACAAACTTTGCAGAAACACGAAGTTACCAAAATTCAATGAACCAGTGAAGTAGAGAAGAACAGAAATTGATTCACAAATTTAAATTTTGTAACACATACAAGAATATGGAAAACAGAAAGAAGATCAAGCCCACTGAATGCATAGTGTCCCTTTAAGGAAATTATTCCCTTCTAGTATCCGAGGTTTTGATTTGGAATATGTCTCCCAGGATAGAATGATCTCAATTACCAGTGTATTGATACCCAAAACGCTGGTATCAGCGAGCCACTCAACAGCAGTAAAGTACACTTAGAATATTAGATTTAGTAGTAGTAGTCCAAAAAAAATTCTATTTTAAAATGAGAGGAAATCCCTCAATTTATAGAAACAAAGGATAGTGCAAAACGGTTCTTATTGTGCCTTACCGGAAAAGTCACAATCTTTCAGAGAGGTCATCATCTTTCATAAAAGTCACAACTTTTCATAAAAGTCGCAACTTTTCATAAAACTTGCAACTTTTAATAAAAGTCACAACCTTTCATAAAAGTCGCAACTCTTCATTTTTCATTCACACCTCTTAAAACCCAACAGTTCCCGCATAAATGGGGAATGACTCCAAGAAAAAGAAATGGACAAGTATGTGTACTTTACAAGCAAGAACTAATTGCATCTAGATAAGTAGGTTTCCCCTTGGACTTCCCATAGTGAACATATGTCGAATATACTCGGTCAATCGATAGATGCGATATCTTTGAACCGTCGAGCTTTGATGTATACCTAGACAACCATATGTCACACAATTAACCCTTTACGTTTGTGGTTCTTACGGTTGTGTTCGTCTCAGTCATGAACACCTCCTGGCTTCATGAGTGTATAGAGAATAGACTTTTGACAATAATTCTCTTTGAAACGGCTTACACTTCACACTCACATAGGTGATTTCTAATTGTATTATCACGTAGATACACTATTTGGTCAACTCTACCAAACTTAGCAAATCATTAAAACAATTAAGCTTTATTAACTCATTAACAAGCCTTAATGTTGTATCCTTGTCTTGAGAATTGTCTTCATCATGAGAATGGATTGAGTTGGTTGACAATGTCGAACCGTCATTCACAACTTTGTTTTTCTCCTTGAATCTAACTTTTGGGATCTCCAGTCTGCTAGATAGAATTACTGCCATGATGAGTTGTCCTAACCCGTAAATCCATTCCTTAGATGATTTTTAAATTTTCTCTCTAGTTAGGTCTTTTTGTAAGTGGATCCTACACATTATCTTTTGACTTTACATAGTCAATTCCGATAATTCCATTAGAGAGTAGTTTTCTAATGGTATCATGTCTATGTCCTATATGACGAGACTTTCCGTTATACAACATGCTCCATGCCCTAATTTTGCATCTTGACTATCAAAGTGTATGCATACTAATGACAATGGTTTGGGACAAAAAAGAATATCTATCAAGAAACTCCAGAGTCTTTCAACTTATTCACCAACCAGCACCTAGCTCAAAGATCATTATAGAGCTAGCGATACATGTCTCTTTTGAAATATTTCCAAGAGATTGCTCCTCTACCAAGAATAAATATATATCCACTCGTGGATTTTACTTCATTTGTTCGGTGATCATATTTGCATCACTATATTCTTTCAATACTGCTGGATATTGTTATAATGCAAGGCATAATTTTAAGTACTTTTTAAATACTCCAAAACTCTATTTATTGCCATCACTATATCCTTTCAATACTGCTCCTCTACCAAGAACAAAAATATAAGCATAATACACATAAACAGACACTCAAACTTAGCCTAAGATAACAAGTAAACACTTCAACTGACAACCGAGTATGCACATCTCAACTAAACTTCACTTTGTCAGTTGAACACTACAACTTACAATATAATCATCTAAACACCTCCAAAAACAATACTATTGATGTGCTTCAAGGTAGTAGGTTTACACAAGTAAAACAAACAAAACAAAATTAGTACTAGTTTGTGTACAAAGATCAGTCAATGCCATAGAGCAACAAGATGAAAAATAAATGACAAAATTGAACAAACATGACAGATTCTTGAAGTGGTTGGTTTTGAATCCTATCATTACTAGTCTTTTTTTGGATGGACTGCATAGAAGGTTTGGATGCCTGCTAGAAATGTATCAGTGACTTGCAAACCAATGACAAAAAGTGCTGCGATGAATGCAAAAACAGTCCATGGAGTGTTAAAATGAGTGTTCTTCCATTCAGCAATCCAAATTTTGCCTTTGTTATTGTAATGTTTCTCAATTTTGTCTTTCACATCAACAAAGGCATGTGGATTCGGCACCAAATCTCTTGCTAACTCATTGAACAGATCTGCTACTTCTTGATCACTTCCAAGAAAGTTAAGTAGTATACCTTTTGATCTCAGCTCCTTCACGTCTTCAGCATGATCCATAAGTGAATCCATGAAACTAACATAAGACGTAATTCCAAAGTCATCTGGTGTATCAGGACATGCTTCATACGCGGCTAAGTTTAAAAACTGTGACTTGGTTGAATCATCTATGGTTATAGGTGGAAGTGTTAAAAGAGCTGAGCAATGAAATGAAGTGAACTTAATGTCAGAAAGATGACGACTCTTTCCAGGCCTGAAATGGATTCCTGCTCTACGTAGCTCCATAGCTGAACGATACGAGCACCAGTCACCCCTTAGATAGCATCCATTTTCTGAGAAAGACTTTGTGTTTATGAGATTTTTTTTTAATATCTCAAGGAGATGAGCAGGAAGCAGAGTTTTCATAGCTTTTTCAGTACATGTATGGCTTTCAGGATGTTGATCACTGAAGAAATCAACAAAGAAATCCTTGATACTTTGAATGAATCCTTGATGTTGATGAGGGTTTGTATGTGCACTCAAGATGAACTTTTTTATCATCTCCATCCCTACATTGTTCTTGAGCTTACAACTCATTAACACATCCAGGACTTCAAATGGTAACTGATTTTCAAGTAAGAAAAGATCACGACGAATGAAAGCTATATCATGGCTCTTCATTTTCAGCTCCTTATACCTCCCGGTCACAATGCAGTGAAGGTATTCAAGGATGAAGCATCCATCCAGGAAAATCATCTGTGCAAACTCCTCATCATTGTAATCTTTGATCGAGTCCTCATCATAACACTCCTTGACAACAGGTATAATGTCCTTCACCTTTCTGTAAAGCTCATCAAGAGACACTGAATTTGTCGAAAGCCATAATAACTCCTTCCTTTCAAATATTTTATCCTCAGTTAACTGAATTGCAAGTAGCTTCTTGTACTTCTCCATTGGTTGAAGTTCTGGTTTTCCATGGTGAAATGGACCGATAGAAACCACAAGAGGCTCATAACACCTTACGTTTGACTTAATCTCGCGATGCATTTTTGGTACCTTTTGCATTTTTGGATTCTGCAATGAGCCAGGGTAATCTCTGCTCTTCTCCAATGAATTTAGCCATTCTCTCTCATTTCCACTGATTTCATGAGATTTCGAGTTTGAACCTTCATGAATTGTGATGACATGTTCATCAGGAAATATTTCATCGCCGCGTATGCTCCTACCTTCTTCTTTACTAAACATTGTTCCTTTAGAAGATAGTTTGTCCATTTCTTTTGTGAAATTATGAACCACAATCTTGATACTATATAACTGATATTGCTTCAACTTTTTATATACACTTAAACTGGACTAAACTTTACTATATTGGGCCACCAGTGATTTTTCTTCATTGTCAAGTCAGGTATTTTCCACATTCTTATGCTAACCACATACATTTTTCAGCTTTCTTCTTATAATAAAGAAAAAAATAGAACAGAATAGGATCAGATAAAGAGAAAAAGCATTTAGTTCAATTCTTTACTAGCCTGGTAAGAAACATTATCCATGACAAAAAGGAAAAAAACAACAAGGATTACCAATATATAAATAAAGATGCCCCATCTCTATCTGCTTAAAGTTATTCTTCGATGTGATAGTTTACTCGAACGTGAGACATCTGATTAAGGATGAAAAAGTATTTCACAGTTCATCACAATCCTTGATAGTAAAATGCCTTCATTGAAATGTCACTTGTAAAACTTATATTTCCGACTTTCACTAGCAAAATCATTTTTAAAAAAACTTATTTTCCTAGATAGAATGTTTTTAAATGGAGATAAAATAATAGAGGGATATGTTAGTAAATATTTTTTAAAAAAAAAAACTTATTTTTCTATGTATTAACTAATGAAAGGAAAAAATAAAAAGTGAAAGTAAGGAAGAAATTAAAATAAATATTTTACTAAGGAAGAAATATAAACAATTAAATATATATAAGTATTAATATCAATAATCTGTGTATTAACTAATTAAAGTACCAATTAAAAAGGACACCTGTCCAATTTTTTCACTCATCACTTCCTTTCAAGAGATGTGCAAACTCTCCATGTCACGTTATTTTAGTGGTGTGTTAATTCCATTTTAAAATAGTTTATGGAGGATAATATGGCTCTAATTAAGTTAAGCGTAATAGTTGAAGGGATATTCATACATTTGTCACGATCCAAAAATAGACGTGATGGCACTTGTCTTATCCCACCAAGACAAGTCAGCCTAATACTCAACTTATTACAATAAAATGCGGACAATTTATTATCGACTTACATTATACCCCAAAACCTGGTTGTCACATGTACAAGCCTCTAAAGTATTACAATTGATTCAAAAGAAAAACTCAAGTCTCAAATGAACTTGTTTCTAGAATAGAACAAGAGCATAATTATGGAGAAGAAAGTCTGCTGAGATGGAAACAGCTACTTCACAAATCTCCAAGAAGCCTCGGAAAAGAAGAGAATGACAAGTACAACAAAAATCCAGGCTCATAACCTACAAAAATTTGTAGAAGCAAGGGGTGAGTACCAAACCACACGGTACTCAGGAAGTAAATCCCTAAACACAAGCTAAGGGGATGAAATACGGGTACTCCTACCACCCCCAACCAAGCCTCCACACTACAACCTGCATAAACATCAGCCCAACCTAACAGATCACAGTTTACATAGCATGTAACTCAACAACACCACTTAGACAAATTACATATCCTCCACAATAACACTTTTAACAAATTACATACTCCACAACAACAACACTTAGACAAATTAGATACCCTTAATAGCAACACTTCAACAATTTACATATCCTCAATAATGACACTTCAACAAATTACATGTCCTCAATAACAACACTTTCACAAATTATATATCCTCAATAATAAGCTCAGTACTCAACAACCACAAGTTCCGCAAAAAGGCAATCACAAGATTAAAAAAAACACAATATCAAGTTCACTAATGATAAGTATGTGCAATGCAATGGAATGCAATGTCAACTATAATGATGTATGTCTGACCTAGTGATACACACCCGCTGTCTCTCAGTCCGGGACCCATGGGGGACATATCTGTCCATGCATCTGTCGCGGCGCACGACACGACCCTCGATAATAGTAACCCTCGCGGCGCGCGATACATCCCTCGAAATATAGTATCCATCGCGGCGCGCGATACGTCCCTCGAAATGGTACATCCTCTTGAGTACCCATTCTTTTTCAATGCACATAACACTTTTCACAACCAATGCCTCAGAATAATGCAGATGACAAGTTCACACAAATAATGAGGAGATGACCATTTTCATAACATCGCACAGTTCACAACCACACAAACATGAAGTTACATCAACAATGATTCAACAAGACTTCAACCTTTTCTCAACACAACACACATAAACAATTAATCACATTGCCTTTTGTTATCCCCATTCTTTTCATCATTAGAATTAATCAATGTGGGCAAGTCAACCTATCACCAATCTCGTTACTTCCAAACATACACCACAAGGACATACACGCATTTCATACACTTAACAAGAGTTTAGAAATCCACTTGCCTCAATTTGTCGAATAATCACTTCGGAATTTAGCCTTCCTCCTTCGTTGTACTTTCAAATCAATAAAATCTATTCAAATCAATAACCACAATCAGACTTCAAAACTTACAACACTCATATTACTCTCTGTTTAACTTTGACCCAAAAATTTATCCAAATTTATAATAAAGTTTCTCAATATTGATTCTAACCAATAAGTCAAATCTCATATTTCTTAAATTTTAAGTCAAGAGTTAAGTCATAATTTATCCAACCACTACAACCCTAATAGTTTTTATATAATATAATATAGTCAATATTTAATTACTTATATCAATATACCAAATTTGAATCTATATGATAACCTCAAAAATAATTCTTAAACCATAAATTAATAAAAGAACCAATAACCTTTTACGATGAACAACAGTACTATTCACGTCTACCATGAAATATACAGAATATAAAATAACTCCTTAAAACATACAGTTTTCCTATGACTCAATCATCATGACTTCTCATTCCTAAATTCAATTTTGCCATCATTATTTAATTGTTGACCATTAATAATTTTATAATAATTATAGAAAAATCACGTTAAATTATCTCTAATCTTCAACCCAATTCCCTTATGCTTTGTCCAGTATTAATGATATCAACAATTTTCCCTAATCTTTCAATATCTATACTTCATTATATTTAATAATAAGAAAAATGATTCGTACCTTTTT
>NC_028646.1:77855753-77876228 GCF_001406875.1 Solanum pennellii | reverse complement strand
TCCCCCCTCCCCACCCACTACCCCAAACAAATAATAATTTTGATTTTAAAAAATATTTTCAATGTCATAAATTATTTTTTACTCTAGTAAAAATAAAAGATGTCTTTGAAAAATATTTTTCATTCATAAATCAAACACTAAAAATTATTTCCGGAAAATATTTTCTACTCACCAACCAAACATGAGAAAATAAGTCCAAAATCTACTTGTTTTCCAGGAAAACATTTTCTAGGAAAACATTTTCCATGGAAAACATTTTCCTCCATACCAAACACACCCTTAATCTTGTGGTATTAAACATTTCATGTGAAAAGTTAAAGTTAAAGTGTTGCCAAAAAAGAAAAGAGTCATTCATTTTAAACAAACTAAAAAGAAAACATAGTCATTCTTTTTTAAACGGAGGAAGTAATATCTTCTCTAGATCCAAACTTGATAAATTTTGTTGTATTTAGATTAATAATATCTTTATTAGGTGTTTGGCTTAGTTATATCGTAATGTATAATAACTATACATTTACTAAAATATTCTTAATTACTGCATCACAATTGTGGAACATCACTTCTTTTTCTTAGTTATCAAAAATTTTTGTTTCCCAAACCCTTTCTAATTATAGCTATTCCATATAGTAAGTTTCCAAAAACAATTTTTTCCATATACTATTATAATTAAGATTACAACGTATATGTGTGTATATATTTAGTATATTACTAACCCTTCAACCATTACTTTCATCATATATGCCTTTTCTTTATTTACCAAAGTTTTTCAATCAACACAATAAATTGCTAGGCAACTCTGTTTCAGTCTCTGTTTTCTTCAACCTTGAGCTTAATCCTATTGTTTCGCGATGAATTACGAGTCGTATAGAGTTGTAGAGAAATCTCCTTGTGGTAGATACATTAGATACAATCATGGCTCCAGAGTGCTACGATGGAGAATACAACGAGTTAGCGGATGTATATTCATTTGGAATGTGTTTACTCGAGATGGTTACTGGTGAATATCCGTATACGGGAATGCAGTACTCAGATTCATATATTTAAGAAAGTGTATGCTGGTGTAAAGCCCGCGTCTCTTGGAAAGGTAAACGACTCAAGATTGAAAGAGATAATCGAAAAGTGTATACTTCCTGCATCTGTTAGGCCATCTGCAGAAGAGTTGTTGAAAGATTCATTCTTTGTATATAACAGTGGATCATCAACATCGAAGGCTCGTGCTCCTACTGTTAATCGTGTTACTAGTCATCCGTTCAAGGGATTACATTGTTGTGCTAGAGTCGTTGCTTGGACTCTTAGAAAATGTCAACATATTCAAATACTTCAAAAGTCATGTATTTCATGCACCTACTTTGAAACTGAAGATGCTGCACAATTTAGGCTAGGGATATTAGGAATTTGTATATGATGTAATGATCGATGTAACTTTATACTATATTTAGTCCTATTGTATTTCATATATTTAAGAAAGTGTATGCTGGTGTAAAGCCCGCGTCTCTTGGAAAGGTAAACGACTCAAGATTGAAAGAGATAATCGAAAAGTGTATACTTCCTGCATCTGTTAGGCCATCTGCAGAAGAGTTGTTGAAAGATTCATTCTTTGTATATAACAGTGGATCATCAACATCGAAGGCTCGTGCTCCTACTGTTAATCGTGTTACTAGTCATCCGTTCAAGGGATTACATTGTTGTGCTAGAGTCGTTGCTTGGACTCTTAGAAAATGTCAACATATTCAAATACTTCAAAAGTCATGTATTTCATGCACCTACTTTGAAACTGAAGATGCTGCACAATTTAGGCTAGGGATATTAGGAATTTGTATATGATGTAATGATCGATGTAACTTTATACTATATTTAGTCCTATTGTATTTCATATATTATTTTTTTTCTTTATTAAACTCCGTGCTTAGTAAAAACTAGACAATCGAATCGAAGCAGAGAGAGAGAGTAGCTATTAAGAAAATGGCTAACATTTAAAATATGGCTAATATTGATAGCATGTGTAAAAGAGGCTATTTTATTCACTTTTCCTTGAAGTGTACTAAGGAAGTCCCGCCAATAATGAAAAATGAAAAATAAAATAAAAATTGATTCCCGCCAAAGGTAAAAACTCACAAAAATTCACAATTATTTCGCCACCGCAGAAGCCATCAGTACCAGTAATGAAGAAATTTAAACGAGCACCGCCGCCGCCGCCGCCGCCGTCGTCGTCGGCGACGCAAGGTCCTAAACCGTCAAAGCATGTGGTGCATATAGGTGGTATTCCGGTGGAGTTCCCATACCAACCCTACGGCACACAGTTGGCTTACATGAATCGAGTTATTGTGACACTCGATCGAGCACACAGGGATGGACATTCTCATGCGCTGCTTGAGTCTCCTACAGGTACGGGAAAGTCGCTTTCCCTTCTTTGCTCGACTCTTGCTTGGCAGCAGAACTGCAAGTCGAAGAATCGTTATTCTTATTTTACTCACTCTAAACCCGATCCGCAAGCCCTAGTTGATCCTATTGGTCACGGTGGTGGATTTATTCCTGAAACGCAGCCTTCAGGTACGTCATTTCTGTTACACTGTTACTGATTTGTATAATGATCAACAATTGAAAATGTAGGAACTGAAGGCTCAGAGGCGGAGCCAAATTTTTTTGTTTATATGTTCTGAATAAATTATTTGTATGTATGAAATGTTTGTTAAAAAAAATACAAAGTTTGAGCTAAAGCTATTGTGACTCTGCCCCTGTGAATGTGTATACTTCGATGACCATGAGCCCTTTTGAATTTAAGCTGTTGCAGATTATCAATTACTAAACATTTCATTTCTGTATTCTCAGGGAACCCGGATACAGCTCCACCTGCTGCAAGTAATGGGACGAAAAAGAAAAAACCGGCACCTACCATCTTTTATGCCTCGTAAGTTTCATATTTTTAAAAAAGTTTGTGTCAATATTACTGGTCCCTTTATAAAATTGAATTGCTCAAGAGATCTTTACATGTGAACCCAGACATTAGTGTATGAATTTATACTTTATTTAAGAAGCAGCAAACTCTAGGCAAGCGAATTGATGGAATTTGTGTACTGAGAATCAGGCCATCTTCTTTTTTAAATGTAAATTCTCCATCACACACACACACACACACACACTAGCACAAAGTAGGTGTGTCACAAAGCTTCACAAAGAATTGCATCTCCAACGAGGATAAAACGCACAAACAATTTACTCGTATGTTTAGCTTGCACCAAAAAGGGTTAGGTATAAATAACTATTCTTCAATTTGTGTACTGCAATGTATTTATCTATAAAGTATCTTTGACTTCCACTGGTCATGCTATGCACATAGGTACAATTCTCCAATGTTTCTTCACTCTTTCCACGCTGCATCCCCTCCATGCTACTAGCTATATCTTTTGATGTCCTTGGCATTATCCACATTATAATTTCATATGTTTATTCATGTGGCCTATCATAATTTTGTGTACTTGGACCATTGTGACTCTTTCTGCAATTGAAAAATATTCTTAGGAGGACACATTCACAAATTACTCAAGTGATTCGGGAATACAGAAAGACAAGTTATCGGGTGCCAATGGCTATACTGGTAGGTTGCCTGTTTTCTTACAATAAGTTATTATATTCTTTTCCAATCTTAGTCTTCATGTATCTTAGTGGATATTCATATATCCGACCCAATTTGCTTGGGATGAGGCGTAGTTGTTGTTAGATCTAGCAATTTCAGTGCATAGTTAGAAAAATCATTCCATTTAACCTTGGATCACTTGTATTTCAGTTGGGTAAGTAGGGGCTTCGGTCTGTTTTTAACCCATAAAATTGTTGACAAGTATGGGTAAAAAATGGGTATCCATAATTTACTAGAAAGTCAACTAAAAAATTGCACTCTAATGTTCTTATGTTGTTTACTTATATAAGATGATAGAAGAACCTTCCACTATGAAAAGAATTTTCATACAGCAGAATAGCCCAGATTTGCAATGAAACTAATAGAGCTTCAAAATCAACAATGTGAAAACTGCAAAAATAAATAAATGATTCAAACTGTCTAGTGTGTAATTAGTGATTTTGGTCTATCAGAATCACAACATAATATTCATTAGTATGAAACATGAAAAGGAAATGAAAGAAATAAAGAATGAAACTTACCTGTGAAACAGAGAAGAAAGAAAAAAATGAAACTTACTTGTGAAAATTAAGTTTTTGGTCTTTAGGAGATTAAGTGGGTTAGGACCATTTTATCCAATCCATTTTTTACCCATATTGATATAGGTTGGTTGCGATTCAATCCATTTTAGCTCAATCCATTTTCAAAAATCTTATCCAATCTGCTCAAGTGCCACCCGTAGTTGTTGTTGTATGTTTCTTTCAGCTTGAAATTTCACTTGTTGGCTTTCTGTTCATCACCTTTCAGGCTTCACGAAAACACTACTGTACAAATGTGAATGTACGAGGTCAAGACAACATTGATGAACAATGGTGATTTTTCATATATTCATACAAAATGTGCTTTATCTCTTTTGTCCAATGTTGTAATGTTATGGCTGAAATTGCAGCAAGTTGTTATTAAAGGATCAGGAGGCTGGATGCTCAGAATTCAAGTTAGTTTGACTTTCAACTGTTTATATCATCTATTCTTCTCTAGATTAAAAATTGAGGTGTTAATCATCTAATTTCTGAACAGAAATGCTCACAAAGTAAAAGGTCATCCATCCATTCAGAAAGGAGGGTGCCACGAGGCTCATGATATTGAAGATCTTGTTAAAGTTGGACAAATTGTCAAAGGTGACAGCCTCTGTGTAAAGTTTTCCCATTATTTTCCATGTGAGAGTGAACTTATCAGCAAATTATTATTCAATTTTCAGGCTGTTCTTATTTTGGAGCACGTTCCCTGGCTGATGATGCGGAGTTAGTGTTCTGTCCATACAACTATATCATCAATCCAGTTGTTAGAAGAGCAATGGAAGTAAATATAAAAGGAGCCATCATTATTATCGATGAAGCCCAGTATGTATAGATATAAACCTCAGGAATGGTCATTGAATTTTGCCTGCTATGAAATGGAAAACTATATTAATTCATCTTTAGGTCTTGTGAATGGTCATTTTGTATATCCTACAATAAAATACTCTTTCTGATCCAAGTTGATAGATCTACTTTGCTATCAATCATTTTCAGAGTTTCATACACTGTTTCATCTTTTGAAAAATAAACTTCAGATATAGAGAACACTAGAAGAATTGCTTCAAGTTATAATTCGTTCCAGTTCAACATGTGAAGACACCTGTAAAAACTTACTTACTGATCATTTTGTAGTAGACTCAAAGTGGGCTAATTCATGAATTGAATTAAATGGGGCATTTTTATCAACCAGAAGTGAAACAGAAGAATTATTTCAAGACAGGATGCCTAAAGCACTAAAAGTATCAGATAAAAGTGATAATGCTTCATGAGAAGTATTGAAAAAAATGATGTATCGTAAATTGAAATGAAGTCTATACATATCATTATTTTGACTAATTCTTTGTATATTGTTTTGTTTGGTGTGATATCTGCAGCAATATTGAAGACATTTGTCGTGATGCTGGTAGTGTTGATGTTGAGGAGGATATTTTGCTTCGTAAGCACGGACTAGCTTTTCTTCATGCCCTTTATTAATCTTTTCTTTGGGCTTCATTAAAAGAACACTATACATCATCCATTTTAGTTCATCTCTTATCAGTTCTTGTTTTCTGGAAGAGTTGCAGATGGAACTGGAGCAACTCATACAATCTGATACAATGATTTACCAACCTTTGGTAGAAATGACGCAGGTGATTACTGCAAATTTGGAGCTCTGTTGACAGCTTATAGAGCTTTTTCATCAGTTTGTGTATTCGTGATTTTTGCAGGACATAAGGAGTTGGATTGCTAGGAAGAAAAATACTTTAGAAAAGCACGGTTTCCAACACTATGCCTCATGGTGAGTTATCATTTGCTTACTGATCCTGCTTCAGACGTTAAGCAGACAGGCGAAAATAAACATGTAATGTGAACAGATCAAGTTTGTTATCATCATTATAATATGTTGGAGCATTAGATAGCAAAAATGTATTCCATTACTTCTTTTAGTTAGGCTCTTTTGGATAATTGCAAGAGGTAAAGTTAGTATACAAGAATTAATTTCTTGCATTTCCCTTGTATTTGGATGGTAAATTTTTGATGTAAACTTGATGCATACAATGGTATGCAATGCTTTAGGATGTGGAAGGACTTTATCAATAACTCCATTTATCATCTTAGATAGGGAAATATATTATTTCATTTGAAGTGATACTTTGCCTTGATTTGTAGAAACTAAATTTTGCACGACTTTCTTTAGTCTACATCTTAGGATATTAAAAAAAGGGGAATTGGAGTCAGTTACTCCCTTTAATTTTGAAAGCATGACTTTATCAGTGTTTAGGTTTTCATTTCTTGCCTGACTTTGGTTATGTCATGTTACAGGACATTGATTCTAATTGTTCAGTGACTACAAAAGATCTTAGGTTTTGGCTTACTTAAACATTTATAGCTGCTGAAGCTGAATCATAAATCACAATTGTATATGGTGTAAAGCCTTCAAAATTGACCTTTAACCATAATTATATATGCGAAAGAGAAGTACTCAAAATTCTACGGTTCGATTACAAAGTAGATCTAATCATATTTTCAAACAAGATGAAAGCTATTGCAGATACTTCTTTAACTTGAAGTTTCTGACTCAAGGTGTTTCATGATCAAACATTTGTCCGGACAACTATGCTTCTGGTTGTAGCTCTGTTCTCCCAATCTACCTGTGCATGTTGTGCGTATAGTTCTTTGAGCAGCATATATACATTTATGTATCTCATCTGCTCCAACTTAATTTGCAGTTGGACTGGTGACAAGGCCTTGAAAGAGCTACAAGAAGCCAATGTGACGAAGCAGTGCTTTCCAATTTTACAGGAATGTGCCTCAAAGGTACATTCTTGCTGATGCTGGTCTCTTTAGATTTAAAATATTGAATTTGGATGGCTGGTTTTAAAAGTCCCATTTTTGTTGAGGAAATGGGTTGTGACCTTATTTGGTCTTGAGCAACCCTTCCCCATGAGCTAGCTTTTGAGGTTGAGTAATCATCATCATTCCACGACTTTTACTTAAGCTTGAGTTAGGCCCAAAGTCCATTTCTTCACATTGGAGTGGTATATGAGGACATGCATAATTATCCTAATCATTGCTCTTGCTCTCACCCTAATCTCTTATCAATTTTTCTTTCTTTCCCTGAAGGCCATCAAAGCTGCCTCTGAAGCAGAGCCAGGGACAGATCATTTGAGTGGCATGGCAGCATCTGTATTAGAAGGTACTGCACCTTATTTTAAATTTCAAATTGCTTATCTTTTAAAGGAATGTTCTTTATATATATATATATATATATATATATATTGACTATGAGAATCATTCAGGACTAGTCTCCTCACTTAGTTACTTCTTCTCGGGAGATGGGCTTCATGTGTGTGATTATCAGCTAGCTTTACAACACTATGTCAAGAAAAGTCCTGGTAAGTACGGATATCTGTGAGGAACATGCTGGTTATTGTTCCTGTCTTCAGGTACACAAGGTCTCCAGTTGATCTTCTTAGACTAAATTGCATAGATCATTTAACCTATATTGTGATAAATTTACTCAACTTCGAATACAGATATTTGTAATGAATTGTAACAAGAAATGCTTTAACAAGAAATGCTTTGCCTGCAATGATAAGTTTTTGTAATAAGCATGTTTTTGAAGTGTTCTTTCTTCAAAAGAACTTGGTCTTCTAAATGCTTTTGCAGGGCATAAAGGATCTGAGGGTTTATTGAAAATTTTCCTGATCACTAAAACAAGTAGATATACTTGGTGATTCGTTCTGTTCTGTTAAAGGAGGTGAAAGCCCTTTAACTCCATCATGGGAACAGACGAGAAGGAAATCTCTATGTCTCAGACATGCCTCTATTATGTGAAGCGCCTCAAGCTTCACCCACCATGCAAAAACAATAGGAAGAGAAACAGATGTTTTTGTTTGGTTGTGACATGATGACCAACACTGATGGAAATTCTAAGAATATAGTCATAATGCTCTCATCCTTAGGCTAGAGAATCTAATTCATTTTCGTGATATTTGATTTGTTAGGCTAGAGAATCTAATTTATTTCTTGATATTTGATTTGCTTATGCTACCATAACTCTATGAATGTGCAGGAAGTGCTGTTGGTAGCTGGACACAAACTTTTAGTTTGTGGTGCCTAAATCCAGCAGTTGTATTCAGAGAAATTGCTGATTCTTGTCTATCAGTGATCCTAACATCAGGGTATGTTCAATATCATACAGCTTTTGGCAACTTCATTCAAGCACTAATTATTGGTGGTGTTTTGGATGATTTAGACTATTCCTCCGATTTGCAGCAAACTTAATAACCTGTCAACCAAAACTTTAAAGTCAGTGGTGCATGGTTTAGTTTCATGAATATTTAACATATGCCAAATGTTTCTTGTCTCTGTTTATTTTGCTTGTTTATAATCTATCCTTGCACATCCTTATTTTTGCCTTCTCCTGCCCTTGTACTTGTGGTACCTCTGAATGACAATTTCGAAAAACTGCTGCTGTTGAAGTTTAAGTATTTTCGTCTCTGTTGTGCATCATTACTTCTTTTATTACAGGACTCTATCACCAATGGATTCATTTTCCTCTGAACTTGGTGTTACTTTTGGTACTTCTCTGGAAGCTCCACATGTTATAGACGTTGAATCACAGGTATTTTAACATTTGACATTGTTTTGGGATCTGCTGGAGTTCGGATTTTAGTTTAAAGATAAACTCAATATCAGTCTATGAATTACAGTTATGTGCTGCTGTAATCTCGAGAGGACCAAGAAATTATCCGTTGAATGCAAGTTTCAAAACAGCTGATTCATATGCTTTTCAGGTATTATGTGATATTCATGCTAGGTTTTTGTTTGTCAATATGTACTTCCCTCCTTGTCTGACACTGCAGCATTCACCGTGAAGGATGCACTTGGCACATCTTTGGAGGAAATATGCAAGATTGTTCCAGGTGGTTGTCTAGTATTTTTTCCTAGCTATAAGCTGATGGAGAAACTAAGCAGTCGCTGGAAAGAAACAGGTCAATGGGCCCGACTTAATGCTCGAAAGCCAATTTTCACTGGTAAGAAACATTAAGTCCATTCTTTGAACATCAGTAGGATATTTGCCTATAAACAGGCAGCAAAAGTGTAAAGATTATCCAGACTATTCATTGCATGCTTTTTCATTGATGCATTAGAAATTGATCATGCTTGTCAATTGTTAATCTTTGCTGGTGCAATTAATTTTTTTTAATGGCTTTGTTTTTCTTTAGAGCCGAGAGGGGGTCAAGAAGAATTTGAATCAGTTTTGAATGGTTACTACAGTTCTATTAACCAAAGGGAGAAACTAGTGATGGGAAGAAAGAAAAAGGCAAAAGGGTCAGCTCTTAGTGACGGTACTCCACTTGAAGTTTCAAATGAAAACAAGAAAGAGGGAGCTGCTTTTCTTGCTGTTTGTCGAGGAAAGGTACATCAGGGTCAATTCCTTGTCAAGTTGTAAGATTTTTCTAGCATTTAAATCATAAAAAATGGCTACCTTGTGGAAGTTCAGTCTCACTACACTGTCTGGTCCAACTGCCCACATGCCAGTTGGCAACATTGATCTGATCACAACCCATCCTGCTCTTCTATGCTCCAAGTAGTTGCATCTGTAATCGCCTTATTTACAATGATCAACTTACAATATTATCAAGGGAAATTAGTCTCTTGCATTTGACATGACTTGCACTATTCCAGTATGACTTGAATACAACTGTTTCAAAAAGTTAAATAACACTAAGAGACTAAGAAAAGAGTTAGGACTAACAAGAATGGATTTTTATTTATGAAAAAGCTTTTAGGCACTTTTTGTATCTCTTTCTCCACGTTGGAAGCAAAGAAAAATAAAACTTTGGCCACTCACTTTTTTCTGTATGACTATTGAAGCTTGAAAAGATAGCATATCTGAATATGCAAGTGTGTTCTGCAGGTTTCTGAAGGCATAGACTTTTCTGACGAGAAGGCTCGTGTAGTTGTATCCTTTTTTCTGTCTTTGAATTATGTTACTATTTGTCTCCTCACTCCTGGAATCTGATAGAGGATGGCTGAAATTCTGGAAGCAACTCCTTATATTTCTATGTGAAATCTTATTGGTGGCAATTCCTTTTTTATATTGCAAGTATATTTGCATGGGCTTTTAGCTCCATAGTTTTCGGGTGTCATTATTTTCTTAACTAAATTAGATAATTGTTGGGATTCCCTTTCCAAACATGTAAGGAATCTCTCTTCATATGAATTCTATTGATTCATTTATGTTTCAGTGACTAATATGGAGCTCACTGTCCATCAGAAATGATATTAAAGTCGATCTTAAGAAGAAGTTCAACAATACTTATAAGTCATCCAAAAATCTTCTGAGTGGTAGTGAGTGGTATTGTAATCAAGCCTTCAGAGCTCTTAACCAGGCTACAGGTAGGCAATACCTCTGTTAACTTTCTAAGCATCTCCGTGTTGAAAGTTCTTTTTTTAATCACATATATTGCAATTAGCAAGAGAATATTCTTCGACTTAAACATCATTGTTATCACATATATCACAGATTCATCAACTTGGTGTTTGTCATAGACCATCATATCATGGATACTCATTCAATCTGTTTCTTTTTTATTTCATTTCCATCATCATACGGCTGGGTGAATATAATGCCTCTAATCAGGTTCAGCAAAATCCAGACCCCCGAGTATCTTCTAGGCTAATTTGAGTCATTTTTGCTATCGCAAAACAACTCAGATTCACATAGTTTTTTAAAAGGAAAAAAGTTACCATAATCTGATTGTGGACTTTTACACAAACTCAGTTTGATCATTCCTTGTTCTGCACTCATTTTCCCTGAAAAGTCCTCTTGATCCGGGACTTATTTCTTTGTGTGAGAGTTTGCCCTTTCTGTACATGTGCTCTTGTGGCTGGGCACGTGTCTATCTACATGTTTTTATTTCCTCATTGAATGTTATATGTTTAGGATGCTATCTATACAAGTAAAATATTTTGCAATGAATTGGTTCATATAGGGATGCCTGCCTAGCTTCTTTGGATTCAAGTACAATGAAAAGCTACAAAAGTTTCTTTAATGATATATTTTTGTAACAAACAGATAACTTGAAATAGTAGTTCAAGTGAAGAGTGATGTCATATAAGATCATGCATATAACTTCAAGAGGTAACTAATGTGTGCAATTTATTTCAAAAATGTTATAACACTACATATGGAATATGTAAGTATGGGTCAAAATAAAATGAAGGGACATTAAAAAGTTTGATCACATTTCAATGTTTTTACAAAGAGATTTCACTTAGTAATCACTAACTGAAATTGAGAGAAATTGTGTTCAATCATTCCTGTTCTCCTTCCATCCATTTCCAAGCCCCCAATAGCCATATGTGTCTTAGTTATCAAAGACTTCCGAATAAAGTTTATCTTTGTTGTATGATTAGTTTGTAATCCACCAAATTCTCTTAATGATGTTCACATATTGGTTATGATATAATTGTTTTTTTGCTTTGCAGGTCGTTGCATTCGCCATAGATTTGACTATGGAGCTGTGATCCTTTTAGGTACTACATTATTCCTTCTTTGATTGCGTAAAAGAAAAAGGAGAAAGATTTTTTCTTTGCCAAGTTGGTGAGTACGAAGTGCGTTCCTTATTGCCGTATAAAAACTTCTAATTGCTCATATTTAGTACTTAAAGGACACATGTTAACACTCATATTCAAGTTGGAGCATATAGATCAACAACATACCGCTGAAATCCCACATGTGGGATTTGGGGAGGGTACAATGTAGGCCTTATCTTACCTCTCAAAGGTAGAGAGGTTGTTCCAGATGGTTTTTTGGCTCAAAAGGGAAGTATCCTACACATGCTTGTAAGAAAGGAGACAACAAAGTAGCAAGACACCAAACAAATGCAGCAACGAAATAATAATACACATATGATCCAGAAGAAACTATACGATAACTATGCAACATTGGTTTATTAAAAAAACTATGCAACATTCGGTTACCTGCTAACTTTCTATCCTAATCCTCAACCTCAATAACTTCCTACCTCAGGTCATGTCCTCAATTAACTGAAGCTGCGACTAGTCCTATTTAATCACCATGCTTTAATTCTTCTTCGGCCTATATTGACCTCTCTAATTTCTTGCTGCAACCAACCTATCTTTACCAACGCTTCGCACCTCCTTTTCACATGCATGAACCATCTCAATCTCCCTTCCCTCATCTTGTTTGTCACTGATGCCACTTCCACTTTACCCCGTATAACTTCGTTCCTTATCATATCTCTCTGAGTATGCACATTCATCTGAACATCCTCATCTCCGCTACCTTTATTTATCTTAGCGTGAGTTATCTTGATTGACCAACACTCTACCCTGTACGACAATATTGGTCTAACCGGGCTCAATTCTCTCTTCTTGTCCGTATACTACTCCAACAATCTCATTACAAAATGGATTGTTTATGTAGTTGATCACTGCAGTATGAATCCAAATTGGTTCGCAGAGATGGACATACTCTTCCTATTCTTCATCTCTACCACCCCCTTCAGACTTTCATAGTGTGCTATAGTACCTTGATACTGCTATCGTTATCCTAGTTTTGGATCTCACCATTGTTCTTGTACAATATAACCATTCTGCTCCACCTCCTTCCCTCTGGCATTTTATCTGTCCTAAATATGACATTGAACAACCCAGTCAGCCACTCCACTGCCTCTCCTGCTTTATTTCAACAACCCAGGGGGTTCTCCTCTGGCCGAATCTCTCTTCAACTTCTTATCTTACAAATAACTCCCTTAACCTTTGCAACCTTTATGCATCTACTATACCCAAAATCTCTACGTCTCTAAGCACCAAATTACAAGTCTCTTCTTGGAGCATATAGATCATGTGACCCAAATTTGTCAAAAAAAATAATAATTGGAATATTAGGTCCTTGAGTGCTGTAGTGCACATATTCACCAACTAACCTTTTGAAGTAACAAGATTTAGTGGAGAATAATTAGCAGTCTACTTTCTAACCTAGTGACGATAATTTTGATATTCTTGACCTTCATATAGAACATTGAGTTAGAAGTGATGTGTGTCACAATTTTGACTATTGCAAATCCATTATATGACTTTTCCAAACTTCAACTCTTCAAGTATATCTGAATGACTCAACAAAGTTTTCATGTCACGAGGAATATTACCTCTTTTTGAGATAGACTATTTTATGGCTTGTTTTTTCCTCAGACTGACCATTTCAATCATTCTTCATATGATCTTTTTTCAGTAATCTCGGTTAGAACTCTCTCTCTCTCTCTCTCCACCCTCCTTTTCCACCTTTTTGAGTACTTCTAAGTGATTACAATTTGTTGCATTGTTTTGAAAAAGAATACATCAATGTCTTTTGATAGTTTTGAATAATTTGCTGATTTTCTCTATCCTTGCGTAGATTAGTTGTGTTATCTCTATATACAATATATTTCTTCTTCTTTCATGTAGATGAACGTTTCTGTGAGGCAAGGAATAGAGCTTATATTTCAAAGTGGTTGCGGAATTCAATAAGACATCACAGCAGCTTTGACAAGTCAATGGAAGAACTGAAATCCTTTTTCAGAGATGTCAAAGTACTCATTGACAACCTTTAAAAATCATGACAGCTATTGTTCTCTGCATCAGTGCACTGTCTCTTTTGAAGTTTCCAATATTTTTCTCTTTTTGATTCTTTTTAGTTATTAACTCAGAAACCTTTTCTAAAAACTTTAAACAGGAGCGTGTTGGCAAGGCAGCCAGTTCCATACAAAGTTCTGTTGTTGATATTGAAGAAAATGCTTTTGTTACCAATAGTATAATAACCAGGCAGAAAAACCAGAAGTTCGGCACTTCTGATGTGAAAGGGCTTAAGGAGGAAGAAAATTGTGCATTGATTTGTCAAAAAGCTCCGCTCCTATGTCAATCTTCATGTATTGATACCATGTATAATACATCCTCCACTAAAATGAGAATTGATGCCCCTCATTTGATGTTAAATGATGATGAGGATTCTGATGGTCGCAGAGCTTACATTGATTCGGAATGTGATTCAGCATTTTCGTCTAGGTGAAACATGAATTTTTAATGCGTTGTGTCTGCTACTTTCATTCCTTTCATTCAGTTCAAAAAATTCTGCGAGCTCACTTCTGAATTTCTATTTGCAGGTTCTCTGGAGATCCATTGATAGTTTCACACGCTGCTGACCCTCAATTAACTATTGTAAAAGAAACTCCTGCTACTGATGACATTATTCACATTTCTAGTCCTCAATCCTTCTCCAAGGATGAATATTCTTCCTCAACCATCATTCAAGCATCTAGTGATCTTTCAGACCACTTGGCAAATCATTCTACAACTCACCAAAAAACTGAGTTGGGTTGTAAATCTCCCTGTTTGACGATTACTCCTCAAAAAGATGTCTATACAAAAGCAAACATGATATCATTTGATGTTGAATCGCCAATTAACTCGAGCGTCAATTCTCATGTTGGGAAAAGGATAAAACGTCTGGATTTGTCATCCATAGTTCATCTTGATGCAGAAGAATTTGATACTCAGATGACCAAGATTCCCATGCATGATAGTTCTACATGTAAATCAAGGAAGATTAAAGATGCAAACCAGATGATTGATTCTTGTTCCAGAATTAGTCAATTAGATAAGGAACTGGAGAAGTCCAAATCTCCTTGGTCTTCAGTCCTGAATAACTATGAGACATCAGTCGTGCAGTCTAATCTTGCTATGTACGAAAGACTACAGATATTTTGCTCACTTTGCAACAATCCTCTAGGGCTTCCTGAGAATAATTTATTTGTTGTGTGCTCACGAACTTTGTCAACAAAAACTCACTTAAAGTCTCTTTGGAAGGGTCAACCAGAGACCCCTGGTCCGAGCAGACACAGTATACCTATTCTCATAGCTAACTTTTCGTCTGTTGATCAACGCATCTATGAAAGAACCAGTGACAATTTATCTGTTCAGGGGATTTGGTGCAAAGAAGATGGCTGTGTTTTCAAAACTATTTTCTGTCCCTTCTGTGTAAATTCCAGACATTGTCTTGGTGTACAGGTCATGGCTTCAGATGCGTCTAATGTCCAGTTACTAAATAAGGTATTTATCTTTCCACCACTACAGTACTGGTTGCAGGGTTCTAACTGGTTCAGTTTCTAAACTAAAACTTGAACATTTTCTTAAGATATTTTCCATTTTCACCATTTGTTTTCTGTAAAGGTGCTGCTTTATTGTGATTGCTTGATGATAAAGGAGCCTGACGCGTCAAGAAAGGTCAGTGAGTCCTTTGCTCATTCCTTGGCAAGTGACCTAGAATGTGTATGGGAAATATTTAAGCAGAGTTGAGTATCATATAATCTGTCTATTGATAGGTCAATGCATCATGACTTAGATAGTGATCATGCAGATCAAGAGCTAATACATGATGTTGCCTGTGAACTAATGTAGTGATTCTTTCTGAATCATTCACCTCTAAACCTGTAATAGACCGTCCAAGTTTCCGTTTATCTCAATTCTGTTTCGGATCTATTTCTTTGACATCCATGAAGATATTGCGTAGGATATACATTATTAGATTCAGTCTTTACCGGATTCATCCTGTTTGTGCATGCGCATGAAACTTAATTCCTCTACTGCCAGTAAACCTACTGTTTGAGGCTGGATATTAACTCTAGATAGAAGAATACTTGATTATTTGCCACTTAAAATCCATCACTAGAGATACTAATCTCCACCTAGTTACTTTGGTACTAGCCTACCGACTAATTTAATGTGTTGATATGGTACTTTTTGGTGCTTTCTGACAAATGAAACAAACACCAAAAGTTCCAGTGGGTCAGTAGATTATTTATCCTGTCAAATTTGTGCCTTTTTTCCTTCTCTCTTACTGATGTTGCCTGTATGAGCTCAATTTAGGAATTATCTCCATCCAACAATTTAAGCTCTGATAGAGGTCTCTCTTCCATTGAGAGTTTCACATTTACTCCTGAGCAGCAGAACCTTGGAGGATGGAGAACTACAAAATCCAAGGTTAGGACATAATTTGGATATAGTTTAACATTGTTAACCTGATGATCTATCGGAAACAACCTCTCTACCTTTGAGGTAGGGGTAAGGTTTACATACAGACCCCATTTTGTAAGACTACATCGAATATGTTATTGTTAACCTAATATCTTATATTCATTAAATAAACTTATCATGCAGATGCGATTACCAAAAAGGAGCATCTCATCTAGTGCACAGAGGTGATGCAGAACAATTTTTGGTGATGGTACTTTCTGAAAATGCTACCACATTATAAAGACTAACAATTTCTAGTACAGATCACAAGTTGTCTACAATATGAACTGTTTATGAAGAGTTAGATTCAAGATATTAACAGTTAGTGATCACCTTTGTGTTGGGCAAATAATTATATTCCAGTTTTTTTTTTCCATTTACATTGACATGAAATAGATTGTACATATTGACCAGATACAGAAAATTGTGTCCTATATAATTTATTCAAGTTGTGAGACTTGTTCGTTGAAGTAAAGATGATTGGATTTTGTAATAGATGATATTCCTTGTATATGTTCCTTTCATTCTTTTCAATTGGTTTGTCAAAACCTTGGCTCTTGTATCACTATTGATCCCACTTGAAAATGTAATGTAAAGTTGACCACGTAAAAAAACACATTATAAAAGATATATTGATTAACATTAGAGATTATTTGACCTTGTGATTTAAATATTAGAACAATCAATAGGAAGAAGCTTTTTCAAACTCATCTTATGAGTCAGGTCTTCCATTGCTGAAATTTATCGTTCAAAATTCATCTTATGAGTTGAGCCAGCCATTGCTGAAATTTATGGTTTAATAACCGTTCTCATTATTCTGCAACAACAGCTAAATCAGAAGTATTTTTTCTCATAACCGACAAGACCATGAACCCCTCCTTCAACTTGTGCTGCTCCTGTTCGGACCTGAAGAACCAGACAGAGAGTTAAAAGTTGGATCCCAATGAACTATGAGAGCTAAGATGATTATGCTCTTTCAATTCGTTAAAATATAACAATGATCGAGGATGAAGATACAAACCTCTAGCCTCAATGTGCCTGATCTTAAGAGATGATGAGCAGACTGCAGCGAAGAAGCACCTAGATCCTGGAATCCTTGTTTTACAGCTTGCATTGTATAAGGAACAAACTTCAGAACAGTACCCTTATCAGCAACCGAACCAACGACACCCTGAGCAATCTTTAGTTTAGCAGTATCACCCAAGTATCTTGCATCGCTCCCTTTTGTCATTGCTTCCAAAGATCCCATACCTCGATACTTCTTCACACGGAGACCATTCTATCCTCGCCAAAAAGTTGACCAAAGTTAACAATAGCACTAAGGGAACATTTGAGTAGAATACACTTGCAAATATGAACACAGAATGACCAAGGTCGCAATACAAAACTTACAATCAAACTGCTTTGTTGATGAATAATCAAAACTCTTAGTCACAGAAGCCAGATATACAACAATAGCCCCTCAAGTCAGCACTAAATTTTTGCTTCTGACCAATTGACATTTCGTGCCAAATTTGAGGGGCTATGTATTTGGCCTTAAACACAATCAAGTGAAACACCACACATCATCTTACATCCATAGTTTGGGAAGAGAAGAAAGGAATGAATACAAACAATGATTTCTTAAGATGGAGAAAGGGCGATCTCAAGAACCATCAGAAACCATTTCTTAGCTTCTCATTCTATCTTCAACATCTAACAGGTTCCCGAAGACTGGTTTCATTTTGAGTACAAACAATGGTTTCTCTTTTGGAGAAATGTGACAGGAAACAACAAAGAACAATTCTTAGTCTTTTAGTTTTTTGTTTTTCAGTCTTGCTATGCATTCTTGATTTAACTTATCAATAGACAATTTAAATGATAATGAACCGAGTTCTCATACCTCCAACGGAGAATTTTAAATCAAGGGAAGCTGGATAGGCAACAATATACTAAGCCTGCAGGTTCTCCAGATACGGATAAAGCACTCTTTAGATGTATCCTGGAAGGAACTTTTGCAGACAAGAGTATAAAAGGATTGAGAATCCTGTAGTACCTTATTTTCATAAGTGCCAGGAGCTTCATTGCTTCCAGCCAAGAAGCTCCCCATCATGACAGTTGATGCTCCAAGCGACAATGCCTTCACGATATGGCCAGAATTAGAAATCCCACCATCAGCGATAACAGGAACACCATGCTGCTCAGCAATTGATGACACCTTGTAAACAGCAGTCGCCTACGGAAATTGACAGAGATATAAGTTCCTCGGGAAGAGAGAATGCAAGTTTAAATTCAGTTGTACAGCCAGCGAGTTCCCTGGATGCTTTCATACTTCGTTCCTTCCCAATCTTTTTACTTATGCTCATGTCTATATTGATAGTGACCATCATTGTATTCAGTTAACAGAGGGAAATTTAACAAAATAAATCAACTACAATGAATAAAACAAAAACCAGCTCCAATCCAATAACTCACCTGTCCACGACCCACAGCACAAACTTCTTGAGTGGTACAGATGGACCCGGATCCCATCCCGACTCTCAGTCCATCTACATTATGCTTAATCAAGTTCTCCGCTTGGTACTTAGTGACTATATTTCCACCAATCACATCTAAGTGAGGATAAGTATGTTTCACATACTTGATCATATTAATCTGATACTCTGAGTTCCCTTGCGAGCTATCAATCACGAGAGCGTTAATCCCAGCTTTCACCAAATGCTCCAGCCTCTCTTTATCTGAATCCCTCGTCCCTATTGCTGCCCCCACCAAGAACTTCCCGTCTGTCCCTAAAGACGGCAAACCCAATTTGGGAAGCGAATTCATTCTCTCCAAGTCAGTAGCTTTCACCAAATTGACCACTTCCCTATCCTTTTCATTCACCAATGGTACAAAGTCCAGCTTTTTAGATGCTATGTAGCCTGCTACATCCTCAAAATTATAGCTTGAAGGCAGAGTAACCGGAGAAACGTTCATATAATCAGAAATTCTAGCTTGCTTGTCACTCAAACCGTTCCAAGTAGACTTACACACAACTCCTAAAAATTTGGATTCCTTAGTTCCTGACTCAGTGACGAAAATACAAGGAGAGTTACCGAATTCATCAGCAGAATGGATGGAATCGGAAGGGGAAGCAAATATCAAATCCGATGAGAAAGGGATTTGATGAGACTTAGCAGCGCGGATAATAGAAGCTTGTTGCGAAATGGTGTTGTTGTAGTGAACGATACCTATACCACCTAGCGCCGCCATTCCTACGGCCATGGAGGTCTCAGTGACGGTGTCCATCGGAGAAGCTACGCATGGAATGGAAAGGGAAATGTTGCGGCTGAGCTTAGTAGAGAGGTTGACGGCATCGGTAGGGAAGTCGATGAAACCAGGGAGGAAGATGACATCGTCGTAGGTGTAGGAGTAGCCTTGATTGAACAACTTCTCTGCTGAAAATCCGTCGTCGTTCATGGTGGCGGCGATGCGGCGGTAATGGTGGCAGAAAAGGGTCTTTAGGGTTCTGCTGTTTAATAGAATTTCAAGGTGAAATCAAGATAGTAAGTGATAAAAGGGAGATATTGTTATTGGAAGTAACTCCTTCAAAATCGAATCAAAATCGATAAAATAGAAAAAAATTTATTGATGTTATAAATCCATTGAATAGTGGATGACTATTTGGTTTATTCATGAACTACTAAATTCATGTATGTGTATTCCCTAGATGATATGAACCCCCCTTTTTGGATAACAATGTAGATAACTATGTATCTACTAGTTAAATGACTTTTGGGAGTGATATCTCAACACTATAAATAGAGATATCACTCACCATTTGATATATACTTGAATAAGAAAATTATCTCCTCTATCTTATACTTCTTGTCTTTTTTCTTCTTATATTCTGAGCTTCTTTACAACACGTTATCAGCACGAAGTTGCTACTTGCAAAGGTATTATATAAATATTTTTATTTGATTCACATATTCTCTCATAATTTCATTATGTCGAATTTATCCAAACTTGAGTTTGTGGCATTAGATATTTCTGGAAAGAATTATCTTTCATGGGTACTCGATGCTGAGATTCACTTGGCTGCTAAAGGTCTTGATGCCACTATTACTCAGGGAAATGAAGCATCGAGTCAAGATAAGGCGAAGGCTATGATTTTCCTTCGTCATCATCTTGATGAGGGCCTGAAGATTGAATATCTGACGGTAAAAGATCCACTTGAGTTGTGGACTGATTTAAAGGGGA
>NC_028646.1:77852782-77853848 GCF_001406875.1 Solanum pennellii | reverse complement strand
AAAGAAAGGAAATAAAAGTGGTGCTTCCTCTTCCAATGCTCGAGCTGAGTCACATATGACTCTTAAAGATGATGATAAGCCGGGAACATCTCAGAAATATGATAAGGATATTGAAGCAAATTTGGCTTTAAAGGATGATGTTTTTTATGGCCTTGGTGACATTACTCATATGGAAGTTGATGACTTCTTTGGAGATCGAAACTGATGTTTGATCTTTTAGCTGGGGAATGAAGTCTGTTAATATTTTAATTATGTATTTTTAATTATTATGTTATTCATGTTGAAGTATTTAAATTTCCGTTGTTAATTTTGTTTCTTCCTTCTTTAGATGTATTTTATTTTAATGAAAATTAATAGAAATCCCAGTTGTCAGTTGGATTCAAGATGAGTAATGGAGATGTATGCCTTCTTGATAGTGCTACAACGCATACAATATTAAATTAAAAGAAATACTTTTCTAATTTGGTTATGAAAATGGCATATGTCAACACAATATCAGGTAGTACAAAATTAATTGAGGGTTCTGGAAAAGCGACCTTATTACTACCTGGAGGGACAATATTAAGCATTAATAATGCATTATATTGTAGTAAGTCTCAAAGAAACTTATTAAGTTTCAAAGTTATTCGCCAAAATGGCTATCATGTTGAGACGGCTAATGAAGGAAAGGTTGAATACCTTTACATTACTACAATTAATGTAGAGAAGAAAATTGTGCATGAAAAATTACCTGCACTTTCTTCTGGGTTGTACTATACAAGTATAAGTACAGTTGAATCACATGCCGTAGTAAACAAAAGGTTTACTAATTTTAATGATTTTATCATTTGGCATGACCGGTTGGGCCATCCCGGATTTAATATGATGCGCAAAATCATTGAGAATTCACATGGGCACACCTTAAAGAGCCCAAATATCCTTCAATCAAAGGAATTCTCTTGTGCTGCTTGTTCTCAAGGAAAGTTGATCATCAAACCATCAACAGTTAAGGTTGGAATTGAATCCCCTGCGTTTCTGGAACGTATACAGGGTGATATATGTGGACCAATTCAACCTGCATGTGGAC
>NC_028646.1:77849291-77852233 GCF_001406875.1 Solanum pennellii | reverse complement strand
TGTTATAAATCCATTGAATAGTGGATGACCATTTGGTTTATTCATGAACTACTAAATTCATGTATGTGTATTCCCTAGATGATATGAACCCCCCTTTTTGGATAACAATGTAGATAACTATGTATCTACTAGTTAAATGACTTTTGGGAGTGATATCTCAACACTATAAATAGAGATATCACTCACCATTTGATATATACT
The DNA here is from genome assembly GCF_001406875.1 of Solanum pennellii. Lineage (NCBI taxonomy): Eukaryota > Viridiplantae > Streptophyta > Magnoliopsida > Solanales > Solanaceae > Solanum > Solanum pennellii. The sequence continues at coordinate 77,852,032 of NC_028646.1, read as the reverse complement.
TGAATAAGAAAATTATCTCCTCTATCTTATACTTCTTGTCTTTTTTCTTCTTATATTCTGAGCTTTCTTTACAACAATTGATTCATTAATAATGGATTATTGATTTAGTAATTTACTAATTTTTATAATAATTTTGATTTTTTTTATTATTAGGTTATCAATTCTTGAGAGTTTGAGGTTTTTTCTTAACAATATATATCGAAATCCCAAAAGTAAGTAAATAATTATATTTATACGATTTTACATATAAAGTTCTAAATTAAGGTCTGATTTCCTATTTTTATTTCTAATTGTCTCAAACACCTGGTTATTCTACTATGTAAAACTTTTTGTTTTTGAGCAAAATGTAACTTGTGAAACTCATGTGCACAGTTTATTTGGTTTGTCACCTTATTTCTAAGTGATTTTTAATTTCTTTTTGTCAAATCTTAACGGTTAAAATGATAACAATAAATAACTGATAAACCAATGATTGATAAGTCAATTTCTTAATGGTTCTATAACGATTTAGCATTTCTACAAATCGATAACCCATAAGCCAATTCGATAAATTCTAAAACTGCACCGAACCAACCCATACACCGTCCTAATTAGAAGAGTGAAATATTTACTTGTATTTTTTTGGAATTATTTTTTATAAAAGAAAATCATGAATTATTAGTTATATATATTTGTAATATAAGTTTAACATAATATATTAGTAGTTAATAGTGCAACAACTACTAATTCTCGTAAATTATTTAAATTTTAATTAGTTAAAAAAATAAATACACTCCTAGCAAAATATTCAATAATTAAGTGAACAAAAACAGTATTAATTTTACACTTTAAACAGAAAGTCCATTTTATAATAATTCCTACTCATTAATTAGTGGGATTTGTCATATGTGGTGGTCAGTGGACTCATGACTCATTTATAATCCACTATTAACAAAAATAAAAATCTATTTTATGATCTTATAATAGTGCATTTGGATGTAGTGTAAAAAAAAAAATAAGAAAAAAATATGTTCCTTTCAATTTATATGTATCATAGTGTTTGACTTAATGAAGATAAAGGACAAACTTTTTGAAATTTTGTAATTTATAACTAGGTCATATATAGTAATAGAGGTGAAGAAAATTGTGATAAGGTGGAAATGATTTTGGTGAAGGACAAGAAATGAAAATGAATTTGAGATGGTTAAATGTACGTAAAAAGGAGATGTATAATGTGAAGGTATGAGATATTGACATGAATGATTTTCGAAGGGGTAAAATAGGTCAATAAAGAAGTGAGTAGATATGAGATGATTTAATTTTAACTTAAAGCGAGAAAGTTAGTAAATGGTAATCCGTTGACTTGTTTATCTTCTATATTGGTAGTTGTCAAATTACATTCGTGGTTTTTGGTCCTTCTATTAATATAACGATTTGTTATTTCATGTACTTTTATTGTGCAATATTTTGTTGTAATTATTATTCAGAATGATTTGTCATATTGTATATAGTTTTGTCATTACTTCTTCACTTTTGTTAGAAAATTTTCATATTTCTTTGTGTTATTTTTTTTCTTGAGTTAAGAGTGTATTAGAAGCAATATCTCTATCTCCAAGGTAGAATAAAACCTGCCCCACTGGAAACAATATGAACTACGATGAAATAACAAAATGAGGTGTCTTGAATACTCCATCTAAAAAGAAGGGTCGAAGATTTTAAACTTGTAACTTGCATGCATATGTTAAATATTTTTAAATTTTATAATTTTAAATATGTTATAACAAACATCAAATATGTCATTAAAGACAATAAAGTATAAAATCAATATTTCCAAATATATTTTATGTTTAAAATAAACTAGATGGAGAAATTTTATGAAAATAAATAAATGGAACATCTAGAATGACATAATCACAAGCTTGTAATTCAATATCTTAACATTATAATATATAGGAGGAAGTAGAAGGAGGAGTGATTGATTGATTTTAAAACAATATTAGGTGGGAAATTTGTTCAATTGACCTTTAAATAAACATCAACAAAAAAGTGACTTAATACCCAACTCACTTTGAAAAAAATTGACAAATGGTGTTCTCTTCACTTCATTTTCTCCATACTTTACTCCTAAGAAAGGAACAAACCAACCAAATAAATCATCTACACTCTTACTTTGCCTTTTGCTATTATTCTCTTATCAAAAAGCAAAGTTTAAATCTATACTTTATGAGTTTTAAGTTTTGGTGATATTAATCTCAAAAATTTATAATTAAGCATTAGTGTTTTAATATATTTAGTAAGCTTCTCAATATATATACATGGTTCGAATTAAGCTATCGAAATTTTGCTAAATCAATATGATTTATTACTAACCATTAACTATATACAGTGTTTTGTTTTTGATTTAAATGAGTTAATGATCAAATATATTTGAATTATCACTTTCTTCGCGAGTTTCACATCAACTTAGTTGTTTCTTTTTCCCACATGGATTGGTATCATTTATATACTAAGACACATCTAGTTGAGTATACAGTGATAGTTCATATAAAAAAATGAAACAACTGATAATTTGACTTAATGAGCTTTGAGGTGTGTTTTATTACATAAATAAAGATAACTCAATAAGTAAAAGAAACAATAAAACTCGCAAAAAAGTTATAATTCAAACATGTTCTTAACGATTCATTTAAATTAAAATTATTAAATTCAATCGAACCAGTGCCGCGCCTTTGACACAAACAACCATTCACATAACCCCACCC
>NC_028646.1:77795390-77848749 GCF_001406875.1 Solanum pennellii | reverse complement strand
CACCCCACCCCACCCCCACCTACCCCAAACCCCAAATTACCCAATATTAGAGGCACTCATTTTTTTGTCCTTCATTTCTAGCACAAAGAACAAGAACCTACCTTCACTTCACACAAAGTTCCCAACTTTCTTGATCTTTGACCTCAAATCTTGAAATGGGTATCAAGTTTTTCATGTTTTCATTCATTCTAACCTCACTTTTCCTCATTCTTATCTACATACCTACTCAATTTTCCCACTCACCCATCACCATTTTTAAGCCAAAAAAAAGCTTCATAATCTCAAATACCACAACTAACCCTTACCCTGTGAAATTTGCTTACTTGATCTCTGCTTCTAAAGGAGATGTAGCAAAGCTAAAAAGACTTCTTTTTTCACTTTACCATCCTGGTAATTTTTACTTGATTCACTTAGATTTAGATGCACCAGAAAATGAACACCAAGAAATTTCAAGATTTGTAAGTGACAACTCTGTTTTTGGAGAAATTAATAATGTTTGGGTTGTTGGAAAGCCAAATTTAGTGACATATAGAGGACCAACTATGTTAGCTACAACACTACATGCAATGGCTATGCTTTTGAAGATTGCTAAATGGGATTGGTTTATTAATCTAAGTGCTTCTGATTATCCTTTAGTTACTCAAGATGGTATGGTGAGTACCTTTTTATTTTTTATTTTTTGTGAGTTTTTGTTTCAAAGATTGCATTTTTATCAATATATATTTGTTAAAAAAACATTTTTTTTCATGTGGGGTTTTGAAATTTTAGAGAAAAAACTGTTCTTTATGATTCTTGATTTGTGTTTGAGAGAAAGATTCAAGTGATTAATCTTTTTTTTTTCTTCACATTTTTTTTAAAAATAAAATGGTTAAAAGAATGTTTCTGAAAATGTGGTGAAGAAAAATAGTTAAGTTTTGTTTATTATATACTACAAAAAAAATCTATAAATTCTTTCAAACATTTTTTATTTGTCATTATGTTATTTTAACTTTTTTTTTTCATGATCTCAGATCTGATCCATGCCTTCTCTGACTTACCAAGAGATCTAAATTTTGTACAACACACTAGCCACATGGGGTGGAAGCTGTAAGTATTTTTTTTTAATCTAAATTTTAAATGGTAGAGAACAACACAAATAACTATCACTTATTCGCGAGTTTCACATTCAAACTATCCCTTGTTCGATAGTGATAATGTAGGAAAAGAGAACACCACTTTTATCAGCTCTTACGGTGTGGTTTAATACATAGATGATGATAATTCAGGTAGAAGCGTGGAACAATTGATAGTTGAGTTGTGAAATGACTAGTGAATAAGTTTGTGTTTTTGATCATTTAACTTATTTTTAATTGTTTATTTATGAAATTCTTTAGTACTTATCAATCAAAAAAACTTTCTTAATTTATATTTAGGAATAAGAGAGGAAAGCCAATTATTATAGATCCTGGTCTTCATACTCTAAACAAATCAGAGATTTGGTGGGTTATCAAGCAAAGAAGTCTTCCAACTGCTTTCAAGCTTTATACAGGTTATTATTTTCCTTTATCTTCTAATGTTTAATTTATTATTTGTGGCTCCAAAAATTCTAAGAGATTTTTATAATATAAAGTATAAAAAGTGAAAGGTACATTACATGTGAGATGTGACTCTTGAAGAGAGCAAAAGACCACAAAAAGAGGGAGTAAAGTACTTTTACTTTTATTTAACTACCTATATCACCTAGATGAGGAGCAACTTGTTCTCCTAAGACTATCTATAAGGTTGCTCGGATCCGTCAAAAATGTTGTTGTATCCACATGCTTTGAATCTTTAAAAAATGCATACATATTGGGTCCCTCCAAAAATATTGTTGCATCCACCTGTGTCGAGTCCTCCAAAAATGAATGGTGACACCCAAGACAATCATAAAATAAGTTATGTTGCTCGGACCCTCGTAATTGTTGCCACACAAACCCGTCTCAGATCCTCAAAAAATGCATAGTTTTTTAGGGATCCGACACGCACCTCAATAAGGAAAAGCTTAACACAAAAGGGTAAATAGTTGGATGATGGACTAATGGTTACTGCCTTACTGGTTTGCTTATATGGACTTGGCAAATCCTCCCCTCAACAACTAGTTTTTAGAGTTGAGTTAGGCTCAATGTCTATATCTTGTCATGGTATCAGTGTAAGACTCATCCTAATTATCATTTCCAATGTTGAACCCCCCCTATCAAATTGCTCACGCTCCATATATCCAGCCTTGGGCGTAAGGGGATCAAGAGTCTTACATCGGTTCTTTACGGGATGAGTGATGGTATCAAAAGATAATTAAAAAATAGTTTGAGCTACATTATCAAGAAAATGCACATGTTAATGCCATTAACACATGCTTTGCACTTGGTTTAAGGGACATATAGTTCAAGTAAGAATTTCTACATTGATTTGATGGAATCTTGATTCTGCTGTTTTTTGAATTTGTGTGTGTATAATCATATATCATATATTATTATAAGTGGAAAGCCATAATAGTAAAAGTTGAAATACATTTTACCCCTATCTTAATTCAAAATGTTGTAATATATCTAAGCAATTAAATATTAAATAATAATTATATAATATTATATTAAATACTGAAAATGAAAAGGTGTTTTAAAACGCATTTTAAGAATGTCTCTCCATTCTCCAACATAACTTTTGAGTTTTCTACAGAATTCATAGCAAACTTTTGGCTTATAAATATCATGTGCATGAGGTAAAATTATTATTGGCAAATACATAAGCTAATTCGCCTTTCATAGCTAAGAAGAAAAGAGAAATTGATTTATCAATTATACAAAATGCTTATGCATGGAGATCGCAAATTAAGGAAAAAAGTTGTAGTGGAGTGTTCTCTTGCTTTTCGAAGGGTTTAGACTTAGTGGTGCCTGTTGTAGTAGTACTCTTATTCTTGTACACTCTTTCTTTTGCTTTCTACCACCAATTCTTTTTATGGTGTTTTGGTTATTGCACTTTTTTTTTGTTGTTATTGTTTTCATAATGGTTGTTATAAATAGTATTATATTATATTGTCTTCACTGTCATTTTATTTTTCATCTTTACTCTAATTTGCTATATTATATATGTAGATGTTATGATGTGTGAAGCAATGAATATGTAAATTTTGTCTTTACTTTTGTAAAAAATAAGTATTATCTTATTTTGGAGAAAAATATGATGCACACTTCGTTATACATAATTTATAAATTATAGGATTTGTCAGTGCAAATACTTTTATCTCATGGTCCGTGCCTTTGTTTTTCCTCTTTAAACTTGTAGCTTCCGAATATGATTAGCTTATTTGACGCTATTTTTATTTTCTTCTATACGAATAAAGTCTTGTGAATGATGTGTATGTTTTAGTTTTCTTCTATTTGTTGTATGGTTTTTCTCTATTATTCTTCACCAATATAATTTTTATGAATTTTTCTTTATCATTATCGTAAGTATGTATTGTTATTTGGCTCTAATTAGTCATATCACTTTATTAGAAGTGTGTTAACTACTAAACAAAGTTACAAAATTATCAATGATAGCTTCAACGGAATTAATTTACTGATGGTAGCTTCAGAGTAATTGATTTTAAACATTACAATGTGCCTCTAATTTGTTATTTCTCGTCTCACATTAAAAAATATTACTCACTTTGCATGATTTACATAAAATTCTAATTGTTCTAACAAATCTACGTGTCCAGAGACTAGTATAATATAAGACTCGAGATTTGTTTTCAATACGACTTCTTGTTGAAATTTGTTTACAATATGACTGTCTTCCGTTGTTTTCAGTATGACTTCTTTATGACTGTATTTGCTTTGTTTAACTCGAGCCGAGGGTCTTGTTGAAATTTGTTAACAACTACTAACACAAAATCTATTTACAGGTTCAGCTTGGACAATATTGTCGAGATCATTTGCTGAATACTGCATAATAGGCTGGGAAAATCTTCCAAGAACTCTACTTCTCTACTACACGAATTTTGTGTCGTCTCCAGAGGGTTATTTCCAAACAGTCATATGCAACTCTGAGGAATACAGGAACACCACAGTGAACCATGATCTTCACTACATTACATGGGACATCCCTCCGAAACAACATCCAAGATCCCTTGGTCCGAAGGATTACAGGAGAATGGTTTTAAGCAACAGGCCATTTGCTCGGAAGTTCAAGAACAACAACATTGTACTTAATAAAATTGATCGCGATCTTCTCAGAAGACGAAATGGACAGTACTTCTCAGCTGGAGGATGGTGCTCCAATGACGATGATCGAGGTTGTTTGAATCTACAGGTTGAGAAATATGGCGTTTTAAAGCCTGGAATGGGTGCGAGAAGGTTGAGAACTTTATTGAAAAAATTGGTATCTGCACCACATTTTGCTAAGAGGCAGTGTAGATGAGTTGGAAATGAAAGTACTTTTGTTGGAAATAGATGAAATAAATTGTGGAAGAGGATGTAATCATCCAAAGTCAATTCTTGATAATTGTCACAGTTCATTAGTTTGTATGAGAAAAAGAAAAATATAGTTCACAAATATTATTTTAGGTGTGTACATCTATCCTACGTTCTCTAGACCCCACTCGTGGGATTATACTGCGAATGTTGTTGTGTGTAGGTCCGAAGTCCAGTTTTATTGGTTCACACAGTATGAAACATAATGCTATATGATTGAAGATTAGAGGTGCTGTATGATCATTGGTTGTATTATTTCTGTTATCTGTTGTTTTCTACTCAAAGGTATCGGTTTATTATTACAACTCAACTTGTATATCGTTAGAGCTAGAGGTTTAATTGAACTCAATATTTTTCACATATAGGGTCAATATATGTGAAGAATCACAATATGTACACAAATATTAGAGTCTGATGAGTTCACTTCTAAGATCTTTAAAAGTCGAAACCATTAAATTTAAATCCTGGATTTCAGTACATTCAACTCATGCTAGAACTGCAATTATACTTTCACAAACTTACAGTTTTACTTGTATATCTAAACATGAACATACAAGTTTGTCTTCATACAACGACATAACGAAAGGGAGAAGTTTCTCATCACATCATTCCATTTCTCTTGTAGTTTTAGAGACCAGTAAACATTCTGCCTGTAGGAACTCTTACATCGCGATTATTGTTGCTCCAACTTAACCAGTGTTCCTGTCCCCCTTGTTAATCGCTACAAGCTCGGTGAAAAGGGAAGAAAACACAATACAAAGTAAAATGGCAAACAAAATGAGCAGTATATTAACATATATGTGATGTACTATTGAACAAGATCCTTGATAAGTCATTCTGTATCCTTTAACAAATTGTTAATCATAGTTACCAAAGGAACAGTTCCTTTGGTCATTATCTCTAATCTAGAAGTATTTGAAGCATGAGAGAAAAGGGATAGACCGAAAAACATGAGTTCAGGAAGAAACAGCCGAGATGACAAGAAACCATGCCAATAATGAGGTTCTAGATCAAAAAAGGCATCGAAAAACCTTCTTGTAGCGGATAAATCAAGCTTCAGAAGAACATCCATACCAAAGCAAAAGAATTCTCTTTGACGTCTCCTTTCTATTGGCCACAAATCTTTCCAAACAGATGCCGATAACTCATTACCTAGATGGTCCTTATCAGAACCAAGGTACTGAATTATTGCATTAGCAACGACAGGAGCTGCAGCTAGCGTCCTTGCTACCATATAACCCGTAGAAGGATGAACCATGCCAGCAGTACCACCAATTCCAACTACCCTCTGAGGTATTACTGGAAGGGGGCCTCCCATTGGGATCACACACTGCTCATCTTCTTCAATGCTCGTAACTTTTATACCCAAGTGACTCAAACGAGCCACCATTCGTTCTTGAATATCATCCATACGTAATCCAGGACGAGCTACAAGGGAGGTTTCTTCAAGAAATATTCTGTTTGATGAAAATGGCATGGCATAGAGAAAAGTTGGAACTTTTCTGTTCCTCTCTTTCAGCTTCATATTGTTATTAAGATGGGAATCTCGCCAATCCATAAAAAGCATCTTACTTGTATCGAAGGGATGTTCCTCCACTTCTGCCAATATGCCATAAGCTACTTGATACCCAGGATTATATGGCTTATCATACTGAACAAGACATCTAGAGAATCCCGTCGCATCAAGAACCACTGTTGCCTGAATAGTCACACCATCACTGCAAATCAGCATAGATTTAGCTTCCTCATGAATTACCTTTATAACTTTTGCTTGGTGAAATTTAACACCATTTATTATGCATTTCTGCATCATTTTCGACTTGAGCTGTTTCCTATTAACCCTTCCATAAGGTCTATCAAGATTCTTAGTTTTATCATCATCGACATAAACAACAGCACCTGACCATGTCGCATCAAGGCAATCCAACAAATCCATGGCCTCAAATTCATCCACCCAAACACCATAGTTGTTAGGCCATATCAATTTAGGGGACGGGTCAATCGAGCAAACCGATAACCCAGCCTCCGAAACCTGCTGTGCAACAGCAAGCCCAGCAGGTCCACCACCAACCACAGCTAGATCTACAACAAGCCCTTTTGAAGGGTCACACATAGGAAGCTCAAAATCAAGATTTTCCTTCTTTATCTCAGGTACAAGCTCCAAAAGAGTACTACTCCTAGCTTTAGCACAAACCCCTCTTCCCCAATTCTCACAAAATTTTTTAAAACCAAGCTTCAGAGGCTTTACAGAGCTAAAGGAGCTACCTTTAACAGCAAATCCATGAAAGGGTTGTAGAAATTCAAGCTTATTTGGGGTTTTCAACAATGTATCCATATTTTCAAACAAGGGTTCAAAGGTTTCTTGAACTTACAAACAGGATTTCAAAAAAGTTCCCTAATTTTCAATTCTGAACATCAAACTAGAACCAATAGTTTATCTAATAAATCTGTAAAATGAAAAGGGTCTTTAGAAATTTCTCAAGATTTGCCATATAAAAAAGAATTACAAATTTATAATTTACATAAGCTTATACTGGAGTAAGTGCTCACCATGAAGACACCTAGGTCACATCAAGAAATCTCTTCCTTGTGTTGTTATAAAAATTTACAGCAAAATTCTGGTGCTGGTAAAGGATATGCTTGTGGTGAACATGAGTATGGCCTTTGAATTGAAAAAAAAAACAAACAATAAAGTTCCTATCTTTTTCAATTAGTATTTTGGTGTGGGGACCTTCTTTTTAATTGAATTTTTGGATATGAATAATTCATTTGTAAGGTAAAATAAGGAGTAATATTAATTATTATTTTCAACTTCAGATGTATACAAGATTTTCGAAAATTTAATTTACGTATCATTTAAAAAATAATTAATTAATCTTAATTTTATTTTTAAGTGACTTAACAATCCTACGTGACTCCTTACAAAATCCATTATAGATTTAAAGCAAAGAAATAAAGCCAAAAAGTACTATGCTTAAGATTTAGATATTTAAAATTGAGAACAAAATTGTTTAATATCAAATAAATATAATAATTTTGATTATAAAAAAGATTTTGAGGAGAGTCCACATCTATCTTAATCACAAAAATAATCCGATTAATTGAATATAGAAATCATTTCAATTATAAAAATAATTAAGTTAATTAACAAAAAAAATAATTAAATTAATTGAGCAATAAATTCTCGATCGAGCTCGTATCGCGAGGCTTACCTAGTCAACATCATTCCATCAAGGACTATGGTCCCATTTTTTCCCTAAAACCATAAAAAAATCTTGAAGAAATAGTATTTCCACCTTTCATCTTTTTCTTCTTCATTTCTCAGTCCAGAGTTTCCATTAAACCTCCTCAAAACCCCATCAAAACGACACCGTTCAAATGCTCCGTTCCTTCACTTCCAAACGCTCTCTTCAATCCCTTCTCCACCACCACTACCGCCGCTGCCGTCAGAATCCTCAATTCCCAATCTTCAATCCCCGTCCCTTTTCTTCATCGCCGGGACAGCCGTCTTCCGACGCCGAGCTCCGGAAATACATCGGATACACACTTCTCCTCTTAGGTTCTGCTGCCGCCACGTATTATTCCTTTCCATTCTCGGAAAACGCGAGAGACAAAAAAGCTCAGCTATTTCGGTATGCTCCATTGCCGGATGATCTTCATACTGTGTCTAATTGGAGTGGGACTCATGAGGTTCGGACTCGCACTTTCTTGCAACCCGAGTCAATTGAGGAGCTTGAAGGGATTGTGGAAGAAGCGAATGTGAGGAAGCATAAGATCCGGCCGGTTGGGTCGGGTTTGTCGCCGAATGGGATTGGGTTAACACGAGCTGGGATGGTGAATTTGGCGTTAATGGATAAGGTTTTGAGTGTGGATGAGGAGAAGAAAAGGGTTACTGTTCAAGCTGGGATTCGGGTTCAGCAGCTTGTGGATGAGATTGAGGAGTTTGGGATTACTCTTCAGAACTTTGCTTCCATAAGAGAACAACAGATTGGTGGCATTGTTCAGGTGATTGATTGATTTGTTCCTGGATGTTTTAAACAACTTATCATGTCGATTTCTTGTGGATTACTCCTCCGGTTCAATTTGTTTGTCTTAAAGAATGCATCTTTACTCTTAGAATTTCAACTTTTCACCTGTTTAAGACCATGGTTCATTCTACATATCTTTAGTTTAGGAACACAAGATTTGAAAGTTTTGTACTTTCTGACACTACGTCAAGTCAAAACCGGATGAACAAATTGAAATGGAGGGAGTGGTTAATTTAATAGATAAAAGTGAAGTGATAGATAATTAGAGGGCTAACTAAAATACATAGTGTTTCCATTCCAAATTTCTCCCATATATGTGGTATTAATTAATTGGGATTAAGGTTCATGTTGACAAGCATACATGAAGTGATTAGGTCCAATGATTGCTAGAAGTCATTTTAGTCTCGCTGGAAATTTGTATGCCAGTCAACATTGTATAAGCCTTTTCTTGAAATGAAATGGAGCAGAAAAACGTTTAAACTTGTATTGTTAGGGAACATGAATTATTGAATATTGTAATGAAAGGGTACAAAATGGACAATGGGAAAATTCATATAGCCTTATTGATGAGTGGTTGGCTGGTTATTCCTGTGTTTTATACTTCTAAACTAATTTTTTTAGTTCTTAGAGAAGACTACGTAGTGTGTGCGAATTCAACTCACTCTTAATTTGAGTTATTTCAAGTTTCTACATTTGTCTTAATTCTCATCTCCCATTTAAACTAGGATACTTGACTGAGGAGTGAGAATTTTTGAGGCTGGGGTATATGTTAATCATGCTTTGCCTTTTTTGTGCTAGTGCTGAAATTTTATTTATGGCCTATACATGTATAATTATGCCTTCTCTAGGTTTACAATTCAAATAGAGTTCCAAAGACCGTTTGAGGCCTGGTAGACTACATTTGCATAGTGGCAACACTTCAGCTAGGAGAATTGCTGGATGCTTTTGATTTTACCCAAAAAAATAATACTGGAAGCTTTTGAGGGAGAAGTTGTCCCTGTGTATAGATGATAACTTAGCTGTATACTAACTGTTTTGTGATGGCCAGAAAGTTGTCTCTAGATTTGGTGACATGATGAGTTTTGTGGAAAGTTTATGTATGTACTCTGCACACTTGTACTTTCTTGATGTACATCTACCTATGTAAATAAAAACCTTACTTTTGCATGATCAATCAAAGAAAAAATGTTCAGGCTGATTCTGTTTCATTACATGTTGTGTTTCAAGGACAACATCTGCTTTTTGCTACCTGTTTGAAGTTTCTACATTATTCCGACTTGCAGTTGCTTGATATATTGATTTGTCAGATGTATGTTTCTCTTTTGAGGATTGATTGGGGAAATTCTAAAGCTTTTGTTCCTTTGAATTCAAAATTGTTAGGTTGGTGCCCATGGCACTGGTGCCAGGTTGCCTCCAATTGATGAACAAGTCATAAGCATGAAATTGGTTACCCCTGCCAAAGGCACAATAGAAATTTCAAAAGAGAAAGATCCAGAACTCTTTTATCTAGCTCGATGTGGACTTGGGGGACTTGGTGTGGTTGCAGAAGTCACTCTTCAGTGTGTTGAGAGGCAGGAGCTTGTAGAACATACATTCCTGTCTAACATGAAAGATATCAAGAAAAATCACAAGTAAATATTTGCTTTTTTTTAGTGAATTCTTTTCCCTTTTGGGAAGCTCTCATAGTTGTTACATAGACCTTCTTGGAGGGTTTCTTTTATAAAGAGCTTGTTACCTGTTAATATTAATGTATCCAAGCTAATGATTTGCAATCATCCCAAAACTCAGCACAAGGGATCTCATGGAAAGGAATTTAGGCTTTGTTGGTATTATTGTGAGAGACATATGCTTGTGTATTTGTGATTAGTGAAACAAGGATTGCTCATAAAAAAGGAAAAGAAAGTATTTCTTTGTCCCAGTTTATGCGTCACATTTTCCTTTTTAGTTTGTCCCAAAAAGAATGACATCTTTCTATAATTTGAAATATTTGACTTTAAACTTCCCATATTCTACGTCAATTCGAGCTTGCTCGATCTTAGTTCCACAAATCTCACTGCACTGACCATGATAAACTCCTATTCATTCAACTCCTTCCAATAGATACTTCTCGAACTCCCCATCAACTGTGAATTTCAACATCCATTTTTCTTTTCTTTTTTTTTAATTGATACGGATAATAGCTTGACCACCTGTCAGCTTTTCAAGTTGATAAAGAAGTTAAGGCTAATGACTTCAGCCATCACCCATCAACATCCATTTTTCTATTCTTTTGATTGTCTTGCTGCTCAGTCAACACTTACAACTAGAGCTATATGCTCTAATTTTTTGCTTTGATGATGAAGTGAATTATATAGATTTGAACTCAGAAGATGCACAATAATATACATCTTTGTTGCATCCAATGGTGTGACCTAGTGGTCAATGAAGTGGGTTGAGAACCATGAGATCTCAGGTTCAAAATCCCTAAAGAAGCAAATATTAGGGGATTTCTTCTCATCAGTCTTGAACTCGGTAGACAGATTTACCTAGAACTGTGTTGGCGGGAGGTAGCACATACCTTATAAAATTAGTTGAGGTGTGGGAAGGCTGGCCACGACACAGCAAGTATTCGAAATAATAATAATTATGCTACTCTATCTCAGTTGTGGGATTACACAGGGTATGTTGTTGCTACTCTATCTCATTAGTATCTTCTGTATTTGTGGGCAAAAACATTTGAGAGAGGACGGAAAATAAATAGTGAGAGAGAAATAAAATGTTGGAGAAGAGAAGAGATGAAAGAGAGATAAATATAAGTGGTAGGGTAGTTGCTAAAAGTAATGATGAGAATATAGAGTGAGAGTTGTAGTCCCTCATAGGTGAACAATTTATTTATCTCATATTGTGCACTGATTGGTGCATCTTTGTAGACTGTTGTAGACAAAATCCAGTATAAAACAACTTCTAGAAATGTCTTGTAAAAGTAAAACAACTTGCTAGTAATTGTTGATAACCCATGTACCCTTTCAAACTGCAGTATTGAGAAAATCTAGGTATCTCAGTTAAATCTCATCTAGTGTTTCCTGGACTTGAATGGAAGCTGACCAGTGGTTGCTCCAATAGAGTTTATCTTGCCTTCTCGGTTTTATCAATTTTAAGTGTACTTCTAGCCTACCCTGGAATGTAGTTGAAGTTTTTTGCACTTTCTAATGTTAATGCTGATGATCCGTTGCACCTATAAATATGTTGTCATGGCAGTTTGTTGTTAATGATGATGCATGTTTCACATAGCATGGTGAAGCACCTACATTCACTCAATGTCCTTTGCTTGTGATATAATGCCACTAACTGTCATTACTTCAGGAAATTCCTATCCGAGAACAAGCATGTCAAATACTTGTACATTCCATATACTGATGCCGTTGTGGTTGTGACATGCAATCCTATGTCTAAGGATAAAGGTCCACCAAAGAACAAACCTAAATATACTGCAGAAGAAGCCTTGCAGCATGTCCGAGATCTCTATTTGGAGTCGTTGACTAAGTACAGGTATGGTGGCATTGAACTAGCCTGTAAAACCATATTTCAGAACATCTTTTTTCTGGCATTTCTGCATGATGTTCTATTGTTGGACGAACTTGCTCATGTAGTATCAGCTATTTTTGTATACTGAGCCCCATTATGCAGTTGACCTTTTTCTGAAAGGGGGTTAGCGAAATAATATACTTTGATGGACTAATTTAAGGCAATTGTAAAGATTAAGACACTTGCAGTAATGATATGTTCTGGAACATATTTATAAATTTGCAAAAATTTCAATTTACTTAGCTTTTACTTTTTAGCCTCACTTGTAAGGTTGTGCTTAACGGAACTAACATTTCAATCCCTTCATTAAAATTGTGATCTTGTATCATACTTATTCATCATTAGCAGATGAATACAAGTAACAGAGGAAAACGACTCTAAATTAGTTTAGAAATTTGTTTGATAAGCAAAAGATCACAAATAATTCAGTATGACTTGTATAATTGACAAAGTGTAGTCTAATTTTTCCACATAAAAAAGATGTTGTCTATAAACTATAAATGCTGAAGATTCTATGTTTCAATTTTTCGAATAATGTTTAATTACTTGTTAAATAAATTTCTTACCATTTTTTACAGAGATTCTGGTTCTCCAGATGAACCTGAAATAGTTGAACTATCATTCACTGAACTGAGAGATAAACTACTTGCGATGGATCCTCTCAACAAGGAGCATGTAATTAAAGTCAACAAAGCTGAGGCAGAATACTGGAGGAAATCAGAAGGGTATCGAGTTGGCTGGAGTGATGAAATTTTAGGGTTCGACTGTGGTGGCCACCAGTGGGTATCAGAGACATGTTTCCCTGCAGGTACACTCTCAAAGCCTAGCATGAAAGACCTGGAGTACATAGAGGAGTTGATGCAGCTCATTGAGAAAGAAAGTGTACCTGCCCCTGCACCTATAGAGCAGAGATGGACTGCTTGCAGTAAAAGTCGAATGAGTCCAGCTTATAGCTCAGCGGATGATGATATATTCTCATGGGTAATCATTTTTTAGCATGTGAATCTATGACTTGCTTTTATGAAAAATGTCCTTCATTCTGGAGCCGAATAATTTACCATAAATATTGTTGCACAAATTCAAGTAACTACTAAATCATGAATGAAATATAAAACCATGATGGGTATTTATCTTTATCTGTTTTTAGATAAATTAAAAACCATGACCGATCTTTTGTTAAGAGTTGGATACTCTCACCAGTGTATTCTTTTAATTTGCTTTTGATTGGGCTGTCATGTACTCTGTCATTGGGGTTGTGGCCTTGTTTTTAAGGTTGACAAAAGGAGCTCAGCACATAATGCATGCAAATATTTGTTCGTAGTGAGCTGTTGACTAATATAAGTTCATGGTCCAACTGCATCTTCTTCAGAAAGTAAAAAAAAGAAGAGATTTTGAGTCCATGGGTTGTGATAATTAGGTGAGCTAATCAATGCTGACAATATCAGGTGGAGAATAGATCTCAAACAAGGGTGGATGGGTTTCATAAAGTTTGTACTTTATATTAGTTTTGATAAAATACTAGATAACCTTCTATTCAGAAAGTGAAGTCCTCGCTCTGTTTACACCCAAATCTGTGATTATTTTTTATACCTGACTTTGATGCAGAGATTTATTACTTATTTACTTAATTACTTATCTCCCTTCCAATATGTTGCTAGGTTGGAATTATCATGTATCTTCCAACCATGGATGCTCGGCAGAGAAGGCAAATCACGGAGGAGTTCTTCCACTACAGGCATATGACACAATCACAGTTGTGGGATCAGTATTCTGCTTTTGAACATTGGGCAAAGATTGAGGTATGAGTTATTTCTCACTGCTGCTTATGCCAGTTATATAGGGGCATACAGATATTACTAACCAAGCAGTTCCTCTTTTTCGTTTTATTATTTTATTTTACTTTATTATGTGGGCAAGTAGCCCCAAGGGAAGAGAGTTCAATGGGAAATGTCTCCATCCCTGCTACAAAATCCATTGAAATATGTGGTGAAAAGAGAATATCTACAAGATAGATAATCAGAATATTGGTTCTTTATTATTGTTGAAAAAATCTCTGCAAGATAATAGAGATCAGATTTTTCCTACTTCCACTACTTTGCAGCTATAGCTCCTTTAATTGTTATTTTGCAATTCTAAAGAACTAGGAAATTGACAGGAAGACGGAAGTTCGAACTATCCTCTTGCACCTGTTCAATGCACTTGGCCTTTACTCTTTAGTTTTTTTTTTTTTTTTTTTTTTTTTTTTTTTTAACAGTAACAAGTTTCTTTAACTTGTTTAGAATCTAGAGCTGATTCATTTCATCAAACTGCTTGTTAGAAGAGACATCTTCGAGAAGCATACATCAAAAATATCTAGTTGGTAGTGCCTATTATCTAGCATAAGTTCATCCTTGGGGATTGTTACTTCATTATCATTCTAAATTGCCAAAGTCTAGAACACACTGGCCTTTGGAGCCTTTTTAAATTTACTTTCTGGATTATGACACTATCTAGCAACTGATATGGTAGTTCTTTGTTCTGGTAACAATGTAGATAGTGGGGCAAATAGGAAGACACCGAATTGGTGTTTACACCTGTTCTCTTAAATCATTTTCCCAAAGCACAGCACTGAACTTCTTTATAGTTAATTATTTCCGATAGCAATGCATCTTCCAACATGAGGTTTACATGTCATGAAAAATATTGGTCATATACTTTGTTCATAGACATTCACTTCTAAAATATAAAAAAGAAAACCTAGATAGCCGAATCTCTAAGTAAAGTTGACAATTGGGTACTCAACATGGTGGGAATTGCATTACCATTTAATTTTATGTTACTTCCAGGTTCCCAAGGACAAAGAAGAGCTTGCAGCTCTGCAGGCAAGGCTCAAGAAGAAATTCCCTGTGGATGCATACAATCAAGCGCGAAAGGAGCTGGACCCAAACCGCATCCTATCTAATAACATGCTTGAAAAGCTCTTCCCTTCATCTGAGGCTGTGTAATCTTGGTTGGTTTACGTCAACTCCTTATCAAATTATATTTTTACGATAGTGATCATATTCATGCCTGTTTCAAAGCAAATACTTTGCGAGGAAATTTTTGTCCTGTATATTGATTGTTGTTCAGAATGTTAAGTTGAAGGAATTGTTACAAACTTATAATAATGCTTACCATGCACTGTATATGCTTGAGGCCAGTTTTAAGTACTGATAAAAGAATCGTTACACGATAAACCATTTGTTATACACTTTCCTTTTCACTACTGTATTTCCTTCTCATGCTTGAGTTGAGGGTCTATCAGAAACAATCGCTCTGCCTTCTGATCTGATATTTATGTTTAAATGAGATGTTACTGAATTAATAATTTACCAAATGAGTATTACTTTGTATAATTTGGAGTTCTCTATTTCTCACCTTCTCATTATTGACAATTCACTTAAAAGTTGTTTTGCTTTATGAATAAATTGTAACTTGTGTGTGTAAGAAAGCTGGTAATATGAATGACAATGCAACAGATTCTTTTTTTTTAATTAAAATACTGAAAAACAAAATGGCAGTATCATTAGTTTTGTAGAAATAGTTCCTAAAAACACTTGACAGAACTACCAGCTCTTAGGATTGGATTATTCATGAAAAGTTTAACACGTTCTGACTGACAAAATTCAAGAAGCTGATAAAAGTTATTATAATCATTTCATCACAATGTAATACTTTATATAATTTATAATTTATTCGATAGGTTTTGTTCCCACGATGACTATTTTTCCAAGTCTGGAGCCTAAAAGGTATAAAAATTTTAAAACTGTATACAAATTTTTATTTTAATTAAAACAACAAAATCGCTGGTAAAGCAACAATTTGCTAAATTTAATTATTTTAATTTTTTTTTAAAGAAATCGTTAAAATGGGATTACTTCACTCGATATTCTAAGAACCCTAACTTCTGATTTTTTATTCAAAGGTGCGATCCCTGGTCTAACTCAAATCTAAGAACCCTAACTTATATTGGAAATTGCTGCCATTTCAACGATTTCTTTTTTTAAAAAAAATTAATTTAGCAAATCGCTGCTATTGTAGCGATTTTGCTTTTTCCGGCGAGCAATCGCTGCACTACCAGTGATTTTGCCGTTTTGGTTAAAATGAAATTTCATATACCGTTTTGAATTTTTTGTTAACATTTTACACCCTTTAGACTCCGGACTCCTATTTTTCTGGTCATTGAAAGACTGAGCAAGAACGATAAAAGAATGATAGGGATACACATACAACGATGATAAATTATCCTTGATAATCAATAACATCTTGTTCTTATCACTTGGAATAAAGAAGATTCAGTGTATATATTCTTACATAAGCAGTCATTTTTTCGTAGTTGGTTTGAAAGATGATTGTGATGAGATTCATGACTCCCTCAATACTTTTTGAGTAAAGTTTATTGTATATGATTTACAAGTTTTATGTGATTTGAAGGCTATTACACGATGAGAAGTTTACCTAGTGTTCATCACAGAACGCTCACTCGAATGAGTGATTGTGACATAGATTTTAATAATTTGGAAATTTTTTAAAAAACAATTGATAATAAAGAAACTTTAATTTTCATTGTCTGGTCATTTCAGACATGTTGTCCACTAGTTATGTCATGATTTATTAGGACAGATCCTAAAAGAGAAAGGAAAAGAAAATCCACAGACGAAAATTCAAAAAATAAATACTCATTTTCTTATTAATTTGTTTAAAAATAAAAATAATTAACTTTACATACTTTATTTTACCTTTTATCATAGTAAAATAATATGTAAGTCTTTATATAGTCACACATTTGTTATAAACAGATAAAGTCATATGTGGCAAGAAATTCATTTCTTTTTAAAATTTCGTATCGATTCAAATTGTATTATGTCACAAAACTACAAGTAATCATATCTTAAATAATCACAATTTCTTTTCTATAAAAGAAATGACTTCAATTTGCAGGCTAAGCTTTCACTTTTTTCCCCTTTTTTTCCTCTTCTATTCTATTCTTTAACTTTAGACAAAAAGTGTACAGATGTTGATGGCACTAGTAGCAGTAGAAGAACAAGGACAAGTAGAAAAAAAAGATGTGTTCCAACAATTTCAGTTTTGGCTTCAATAAAAATATAATCACGTCGTTTTAATTTGTTTATCTTATCTTCTATTTGGACAATCGGAGAATCTTATATATTAATTACAACAATTTTGTAAAAAAATCGACTTCTCTTTAACTTTATTCAATCAAACATCGCTACATATAAATAGAAACAACACTGAGTACTAGTTTGAGTTAACCTAGTCAGTTTAATGATTAGTCTTTAGAAAACACATACTCTCCCTCTGTCCACTTTTCGTTGTCATGCATGTTGCGTTTTTCGAAAGTCATACTGAGAAAAAAAAAGGGCTCGAAATACGGTGACCTGATACCTGGCTTTCTCGCTATGAGAAGTTGCATTTGACTAAGTTTCAAAGTTATATTAGATGACACTAATTCAATATTTTTTTTAAAAAAAAAGTAGATTTTAAAAAAACTGTTTGAAAAGTACTATAAATTCAATTTTTTACGTATCAATATGATGAAATAATACATTGTTAAATGTTAGTCAAAGTTATTATCGTTTGACTCTAAAAAAAGAAATTATAATAATTAAAAGTGGACGAATGTAGGATGTTAAAACATATATAGAGTCCAAGAATCCACAAAATCTAGTTTCAAGTGAAATCAACAGTGTCCAATTCTTAAAAATTTCATGTCAAGATCATGCAATATTGCATATATATTAGTCTTTAACCCTAATCAAATAAATAATGATAATTCACTTAAAACTTTAAACTCTACATTCGATACTCGAAGCATTTCACATTCAATGCAAGGTTTAAAAAGGAGAACATACACATCATTCAAGGAGGTATCATGTAGACAGTTTGTGAGTGATTCCACATATAATAATTGTACCTACGAATTACACGAAAATAACTTTACTGTTATTTAAAAATTGATCCCTTCGATAATAAAACCTATACAATTATCCTAATTAGATAGGGTTTCATCTCAAAAATTCTAATTTTCATTTTCCATTTAATTATTCAATTATCCGAGTCATTAATGAGATACCACTTTACAGGATTCAGAATTCCAACTTATTTTTTTTGATGCCTACTAAAGGGGAGCAAGAGACAAAAAAAGGAGATCGAAGATATATATATTGATAAGTCAAGAACTTTAATAATATAATTAGAAAAATATAATATATAGTCACACTCACTTTTTTGCATTCATGCAAGACAACCAACCACATTTTCTAAAGCTAAATCATATCCTTCACATAAAATACTACAATTTATTATCATTTTTTCTAAAAGAAGATAACGTTATTATACATAGCCTATCAAATTTCCATTACATCAGCCAAATAAAATTTAAAAAATTGAGTAAAGCTTAATAGACAGCTCATTCCCCTCATTAGAATAAAAAGAGCTAAAAATGGTAAGAAACATAAGTAACCCCACCATCACAAGAAACTAAAAATATCCCACTCTAAAAATAATAATATAATTAACGTGTGATTAAAATAAAGGATACGTAGTACTCAATAAATATATATATATTTGGGAAAATTATTGGTTTCCATTTGTCCATGACATCAGAAATGGTATCTACATATAAGCATCCTTAAAGAATCAAATATTATATTAAAACGAGATTCGAAAAGAATACGTTATATGTATATCTTATCACTATTACTTTGGAGTAAAAAATACGTTCAACTTTAATTACTTACATACTATAATGGAATAATTACATAAATTAATACATTTTAAAAAATAATTACTGATTTTAGCGATACTTTTTGTTTATTACCATTTATAGCAATACTGCGATAAATCTATAATATGTATTAAAAGTGAATTATTTATGCAATATATTTGAATTATAATTGTTTTTGAAATATATTGTGTTTGTTTGGTAAAAAATGGTCACATTGTATTATAAGTGTATTAAAATGTGTGATAAATGTATTATCCATCATTAAAACTTGTATTATATGTGAATAATAAATTGTTCTTTGTAATATGTATTAAAATTGTATTATAAATGAATTAAAAGCGATCAAGTGGAAAAAAAATATTGTTGTTATAAATTGTAAATATTTTATTATTATAGCACATTTATGTAAGTTTCCCTACTATAATAGATAAATATAATCTAAATAATATAAACATTTTATATATTAACTATATATGTAACTTAAATTCGAAAACATATCATATAATTTTACTATCATAAAAAGAAAAAATAGAAGAAGGTAGACATAGGATTTGACAGTCCAGAGATTGAAAAGATTGACCTGTGTCCCTTCTCTCCATCACAAAAAAAAAAAGAAAAAACACTTAGAATATCTCAATTTTCTTGTCCCATCATATAGATTGAATAAATTCCAAACACACCGTTAAATGTACATATTGCATTATCATCCTGAAATGCCCTAGAAACAACACATGAAAACCAATACAATACATACACAACAGATAAATAAATAATATATTTACTCTATCAATGATATCGAAACTAATAGAGGTTCTGAATTCAAGTCTCATCGCTCTATCATCAAAAAGATTTTCCACTTATTTGACTCATTAACGAAAAAACCAAGCAACATGTGAGGACACATAACTTAAACTTTCAGATATCGATCAAACACGTTAATAAGTACGAGTATATATATACACTAGAAAAGAAAAAAAGAGTAATATTAATGATTTTCTTCATAATCAACCTTTTTGTTTTTGTGTTCCCCAAATCCATGAAATTATAGACAACTTATCTCTTTCTAAAGAAGAAGAGATCATCAAAAAGGAGTACTAGAGGCAAAAAAAAAAACAAGCTAAAGTATTTTTTTGTTTTGTTTTGAAACATAAAAATGTCTAATTAAGTAATAAATTAAAAACAAACTAATACTCATGAGAATGATGATGATGATGATACATTGTTGATGGATTCTGATTATTGTGGCTACTGCTGCAATCATGATCATTATTATTATTCATTTTGCATGCCATTTGATGATGATGATGATGATTTGCTACATTTGCACCAAGATTCAAATACACCATTCTTGAATCCAAATTCAAGTTATTGTTTCCACTGCTCGTACTCGAACTATGATCTTCACGAACATGTGTATACATGTTCTCCGAAGATTGATTGTTATTCGTTTCACCCTCCTCTCGTGAAATTACCATAGCCGCGGATTGAACTAACTCAAGACATAGACGTAGTTTATTTGGTTCGATATGAGTTAGACCAGGGATCGCACCTTTGAATAAAAAATCAGAAGTTAGGGTTCTTAGAATATCGAGTGGTGTAATCCCATCGACCGTTTGGGTATTCGGGTCAGCATGATGATCTAGTAGAACCGCAACCATATCCGGTGAGACCATTTCGGCCGCTAAGTGTAACGGGCTTTTACAGCTCGGCCCGGCCTGGTAATTTACATCGGCCGCGCCGAGCTCAAGTAAAGCCTTTACAACTTCGCGGCTACAATTTTCAACCGCGTAATGTAACGCGAGTGACTCATCAAGATTTAAACCTTCTCCCATTACCATAAGTTTGACTAATTCAACGTCCGACGAATCGAGCGCTCGTCTCATTCGTCGGATCTTCTGGTCCTCGAGCTCAATGTTCGAGGACATTTGATGTTGATGGTGATGGTTGTGATGATGATGAGGGATTAAAGATCTTCTCGATATAGAGGATTTGAGACGAAGATCTTCGATTTTGGCAACAACATCAATAGGGAGGTGTTTGGCTAGGATTTCAGGTGGGAGACCTGATTTTGCAACCAAATGAGAACAAGTAGTCCAAAGTTGATGCATGTCTTGTTTTCTTGAAGCTATTAAAACTTTCATCACATCCTCAATTGAAGCTTTTTCCACCATGCTTATCAAATGCTTCTACAAATAATGTCAATAACAAATAACGTTACGTTACGCCTCAGTCTCAAACAAGTTAACATGAATCAATCTCCACTTCTTCATTTAATCTCCATTCATATCAAAAAATGAAAAAAGAACCAAGGAAGAATTTGAATATATGAAATTTTTTTTGTGATTAGGTAAGATAGATATTTGATTCAACATTTATATATAATATAGTAATTAATTCCAAAAGTTTTGTTGTTGTATTGGAACCAAAAGAGGAAAGTAAACATAACTATTTGGGAAAAGATTTGATATCACCACTGTGGAAAGACAAAACCAATGAAATCAAGAACCAAATTTAGAAACCTTTGAGTTAGTACCTAGCTAGCACAAACACATAGAATAGTACAAATTCAAACAAGTGTTAAAATCCTACATGAAATCAAGAAGAAAAAAAAACACTTGTTAGACAAGACATCTATGATCAAGATTCCACTATACATAAAAATATAGTACATACTCCAATTAAGATGAAAAAGGAAAAAAAAAATGGATCTAGTTATTATGTTAAACAAACCTAGAAACAAGTAATAAAATTTCACTTAGATTAAATTTACAAATGAAAAAATACTATTTTTTTAAAACATAAGATCCTTGATCCACTTAATTAGAAACCAAACAATAACATGTAAAAATAAATAAAAATAAATTAAATTAAATTAAACCTGAGTAAGCAAAGCAAGTTGTTCAACTCCAAAAGATCTAGCGGCTGAGAGTGTATCAAGTGCAAGATCAACGGCTGATGTGCAATGTGTATGCCAACAGTTTCTTTCACCACAATTAGGCCTTGGTTCATGTTTTTGTGGCACAATTGAAACTTGTCCACTATACAAAAATTGTAACATCAACAAAAACACCTCATACCCTACAGTGTTCACAGGTATTACTACCTGTGAACAACTTGTTGTGCCCCTCGGCGACGACGCAGCGCCACCGCCGAACGGGCCCAACCGCGGGCCGGAGACAGATGCTGACTCCGGCCCGCAGAAGAATTTGCGGAAGAAGAGACTTCTAGCAGCTAAGATGCATCTATGAGCATGTATTAAACGACCTTCAACACTAAAAGTAACATCACTAAAAGCTTGACCATTGATGAGAAGATTTAGATAATCTAAAGAGAGAGTTTTTAAGGAATCTTCAAGACTATTCATATTGAGAGGGGAAAAAAAAAAGGATAGTGAAATTATTTGAAGGTGTAACAATAGGAGAAAGTTTAGTGGCTTTAAGTTACTTCATTTGATGGATTTCTTTTTTTTTTGCTTCTTTCTTTGTAGCTAAGTAGGAGTAGTACTGATCAACAGTACATGTTATTTGTTGTGAGATTCTCTACCTATGGTGTTTCTTCTATTGTGTTGTGTAATTAGATATTTTAGTGAGAGTGGGGGTGGGTGGGTGGATGAGGGTGGGGGGTGCAATATGGTTGGCTATTCTTGGGCCATTGGGGTATTTATTATATTTATATATAAATTAAAAAGAAAGGAAATAAAGAAATAATACTGACAAAGCTCGTTTGGTACGAGGAATAAGAAATACTTAATCACGAAGTTAATTTCAAGATGAGTTTATTTAATTTCATATTTTTTTGTGATTAAATTAGGGGGGGGGGATTTTATGTCGAGATTGTATTGTAGTGTTACGTTTATCCTATATTCTTGAAAATTATTTGGACATAATATTGTTATTTATAATTTTTCAACATTTTTGAAAATTTTTATATAATTGTTTTCATTTCATATTACTCACCAAATTAAAAAAAATTAGACCTAATTTGTATTTGTATCCCAAAACACCACTCTATTTTCCAAATACCATTTTAAACTTTTTTTCAAATTTCATAATTTTTATCTCCAAACACTCCATCACATAATTACAAGTATAAACAAAAACAATTCCTGCACAAGAATTCGTATATTTATACAACATTTGACATGAAATACGAAACCTTTGTGTTACCAATTAATTCTCATGTGTGTAACTCATCAATCATATAATCCCCTAATGTATAAGTTATTTATACACTGATAGTATAAAATATTTAAATTATCAATTATTATTTATTTAAGAGACGCATAAAGTTTAAAGTGAATGACGATATCAGAGTAGTATATGTAACTTAAATTCATTGTATGGTTTAGCTGGATTTTCAGGTATGGCCAGTGTTATTCATGATTCATTAGCTGCCTAATAAAGCATGTTGAAAATTCTTGGAGATAGTGTGCAAGTAAAAGATTAGACAAACAGAAAAAGTACTATTACTAGAAGTTAGGTACATACATGTTTCAGTTTTCCCCTCTAAGTTAATGGCCATTGGAAAGTGTAGTGTAATTAGAGGTTGTATTGGGTATATGAAACTATTATTGGCTTGACGTATATTAGTTTTCGTTCGTTGTTTGATGTCTGTATCATAAATTGTTTACTTAGTTTGATTGTGAACCATACAAAATCTATTAAAAATGAAGCAATGTGTTCTCTAACATAAATACCTTCATTCTAAAACTCAAATTCAAAATCTTTAATTAAGAAAGGATGAAAGTCCAATTTTTACTTGTAGAAGATTTAAAGACCAATTTTCTTTTAAAATTGAGTAGTTTGAAAATGTAAAAGGGCATTAACGGTCTTTTTTGCCTTGCCTACTTTTAGGAAAAGCTTTAGACCATCGATTTTTGAAGTCGCAACTGATTCACCCGACATGTCACAAAATCATCGGTTATTTTTCATTCAAAAAGAATATATACGTATTGATATTTGCCTTAAATTTCTAACCACAAACAAGTTTTCTTTTTCTTAAAAGTAAAATATAAAGTCTTCATTCTTTTTTTCGTAGGAAAATGAAACTCTATAAATAGAGACTCCTTCCTGTTAGCAGGATTTACAATGTAGACCTAGGGGCTAAAGCGTTCTGTGAGGATTAAAAACAGTTAAACACAAGTCTTACTTTAATAACATTGTGAACTTCTTTGTATTGCGAATGAATCGTGTGAAATTATTTCTCTCTATATTTTATATTAATATATTTATATCTCAACTTTTGTATATATAAATCGATCAATTGATAAAATCACATTAAAATTTTATCTTATGATCTATCTAATTAATCATGATTTCAATACGAATACGACGAGTACGGGAAATATAGAGTGTTAGGGGCAAAATGAGGTGGGCAGAGATATAGGGAAGTGTGTCGGCCGGGTAAATGGGGTTCATAATTAAACGGCTTATAACTTGGAGTTTATTTAGGGTTTTTTTTTTTACTGACTTCTCTGTCTTGCAGCTTAGCGTGCGTGACCTCCTTTACCCTGTCATGTGACAAATAAATACACCAAAAAGCTATTACTAATTCTTTAACTTGTATACTGTTTATTATATCATCACCATCAATTTATTGTCCCCTCGTCTGTTTTCGTTAAGATTATAATGTTTAAATTTAAGTATATAATCGAATAAGTAAGATGTTATTTGTAGATTTGAATAGTGAATCATTAAGGAAATATTGTGTTCGTTAGACATGATGGAGACTGTTTGTAATAGTTGTGATAGTTGGTGTGAATGGATAGTAATGATGGTGGTGATAGTTGTAATGGTGAAAGGTCTGGTTGGTGTTGTGGCGGTTGGTAGTGATCGGGAGGATTGATTGATGTTAGTAGTTGATTGTGGTGGTTGAAAAATGTGACGGTTGATGACGTGTTGGTGATGTTAGTGGTGATTATCGAAGAATACGTGGTGATTTTGACAAAGTGTTGATGGAAATTGACGATAAATCCTAATTGTGATGCTGGTGGTCGAGATAGTGGCAATGGCAGCATAATAACAATATGCATGGTTGACATCAATGATGGCTATGATGATCGAAGTAGTTAATGGTAATAGCTAACATTTGACGGGAATATAACTTTTGATATTGTAGTTTAAAAAAAAAAAGTTTGATTGAAATGTATTACTACTCACTTCGATTATTATGAATCATATTTAAATACAACACAAAACACAAATCTATTAAGATTCGAGTCACATAAATACCAATGATATTTGATAAATTTGAAAAATGGGAATTGAAATCATGTGGAGGAGGGGTTAGGTTGATCACTTCGAAAGAAAATAGAAAGAAATTAAGGTGCAGTGATTGACAACACATCATTGTCTGTCTTATGATTTGAAATCCTTCGATTTGACATTTGACTTGTCTTTTCATTTACACACAACAAAATTACTTCTATTTTCTATTTGTATTAACAAAAAAAAATCACATATATTAGTATGTACAAAATTAATGTGCATGAATTTAGTTTATTGAAAATAATTTTTTATATATACAATAAAAGTATATATATAATATTTTTTTTAGACTCAACTCATCGAATAATAAGTTATTATTTTTGTATGAAGTTACTTTCTCTATCTATTTGATTTATGGTCTCATATTACAAACCTTTTTCCCCGGAATTTAGGCTTTCATTTACCTTTTCCTTTATCTCATGTTTTCCCCTTTCCAAAAAGATACTCAGAGGTGAAATGGGTAAAACATAACTAATTCAAAGTGAAATAGAAAATTAAAATAAATAAATAAATAAATAAATAAATATATATATATATATATATATATATATATATATGGCCGAATACACAAACAGATTCCTAAATTTGTTGGGTTTTTTCCTTATGTACCTCAACTACGTTATTTTTCAATTGAATCATTGAACCACCCATAATTTGTTTCTTTAAAACACTGTTGGTTGATTTTGATCAGCTTTTCTATTGTAAATGTCTTCAATTGTGTTCGAATTGTAATAATTTTGATTGAAGGAATGAAGAGAAACCGTGTTAGTCTCATTTATTTTCAAATGTGTTCAAATGACTTAAGTAAAACACAATTATTCTCAAACATTTTCATCATCAATTGGACTAATGATTTGTGGAACAACATATGTATCCTCTATCAATACCCCTCACAAATCTGGTTCCACATCAGACAATGGTGTTTGTTTAAACGGAACAAATTATGGAGGTTCAATGATTCAATAGGAAAATGACGTAGTTGAGGTACCTGAGGGAAAAAACCCAACAAGTTTAGGGATCTGCTTATGTATTTGACCTATATATATATATATATATATATATATATGTATGTATATGTATGTATGTGTGTGTGTTTAAACTTGATTTATCGATAATTTTTATGATTTTCAATAATTTATATATTTATGTGTCAAACTTAATTTTACTTGATCCTTAATTCTCAACAATCCACAGATACATTTTGACAATCATTATATTATGTATCACTTACATAATTAGTGTTTATCATCACTAAATCCTAAATTAGCTATTTCTTTTGGTGTATGTCTACAAATTATTTTTGGCATGCTAGAGGTAGTTATTAACCAAACTCTACGTCATTTTGTTATTTTCATATTCATTTCGTTGAATATTATTTACTATGATAACAATTATTAGATTCAACCAACCTAAAAATTCTTTCAATATAGACTGAAATTGTCTGCTTTAGATAAGTCCCTATTGTAATCATTTTTCAAAGAGATTGCATACCTAATAATTCTTGAAAAGTCATTTATAATTTAATATATGTATAAAAAGGGAAATTATCAATTTTTCCTTTTAAAGCTGTTTAATGCAACTCAATCAAAAGGGCCCCCACACACACACAAAAAAAATAGTCAAATTAAATTTGATATTGTCATGTTATTAGCCATTGAATTCCACATAATTTAGTTGGAGGTCTTTTTTTTAAAAAAAAAATCCATTGATTTCATGTTGGCCAAATTATTGAAAAAAGGATGAGAATAGATTCCAAATTAATATAAAGTAAAGTGGGTGAAAATCATAATAATCATTAACAACTACACATACTTTAATTGTTGAGGAGATTAAAAAAATGATATTAAGTTTTTTATTATTATAAATTATCGATTGATTTTTTTATGAGACCTCTTTATAATATTATCAACACATTAGAATTTAATTATAAATTTTGGGATGGATCGATAAGATTCTCTAACGACCAGCTAGAACTCTAAAATATCATATCACAAACGAAGAAAGACACGAGATAAAATTATATCGACCAGAGATGGGTTCTTCATCACTCTTTCATCCTAATTCTCGAAGATTATTTTTTATAAATTTGAAAATCTTGTAATCAACTATTTAAAATTCAGGGGGTTATTATTTTATTTTTCTTTCAAAGTATGAAAAAGGGTTATATACTATTTTCCAAAATAAGGAGTTTATGATGGTTAAATGGAATTTATTCCAAATAATAATAATGTTAAGGTATTCTAATTATCTAAATTTCATTTTCACATTTGTCTAAATTGTTGATTAGCATTTTGGAAGTGGCTATTTGTCAATTTCTTCGTATTTGTAAACATAAATGTCCCTATGCAGGGGGTTATGTCTAATTTTTGTATGAAATTAAAGTGTATGAATATCGAATTATAAATTATTTTTCATGAGTTCTATTTTTATTTTTATTGGCATTATATCCCACAAGATATACCATAAGACATACATGACAAGTTATATGGTACTGCATAGTTTCATTTCAATCGAACTTATGTCATACTAGTCTAAAGTTAATTCTAAAACCTAGAAGTTATATCGTAAAAAGAATAACACCTTATGCTCTTATCGTATTACTTAATTTCTACAAATCTGACTAAAGTTAAATTTGAAAATGCACTAGTTATATTGTGAAGGGCATAACTCAATTTCTATCGATCGAATTAAGTTACACTAATACTATACTAACATATGTTGTATAATTAACTTAATTTTTAAAAGAACGAAATAAAGTTTTCGAACTTATCTGAAGTGAATTAGGCCATAGATAAGAGTACTCTAACCTCCAAATTTTCATCAAATAAATAACATGGACAGAAATTAAAAATCATCATAAATGAAAGCAAAAATTAAAAGCCACCCCAAATAAAAACAATATATGAAAACCTTATTTGAAATTATTCCATTATTATTTTAAGAAGATTAAAACTTATTGGACAAAACCACATGAATGGCCCCAATTTGAATTAATTAAAAAAAAAATAGTAAATTACTCAATTTGGAGTTAACATGTGAGTTATTATAAAGTTTGTGTAGTCAAAGGAACCATATTCATTCATATCAAATTCTTAACATAGGTACATGAGCACAAGTAGCATGTGGATTTGTTCCTTTCTTATCCAAAGATGCCCAATTTTATTCAGTGTATGTTATATTTTGGCAAATTCAACCACACAAGAGATGAAAGTTATTTGTTCCTTTTTCCAATAATTATAATAAATTCACATGCAATTTTTAGCAATATGATTTGATGTATTATTTAATGTACAAAAAGTAGACACGTCAACTTGCCTTGTTAAAAGAAATCAAATTATAATATCAGTTAGTCTAAAATCAAAATATATTTTATTATACGTCGTATATATGTGTTGAATTTTGATATTGATATTGTATAATGTTCTTAGTAATTTCTTTGTAATTTATTGAATTTTAGGATAATACGTAGTCGCTATAATCTATGTCACAGTCTTTGTCCTTTGTGTGAGTGTATACTCTATGGTGAGCACTAGATAAACCCACATTATGTAATAGTATGTAAATCACATGTGAGATATAAACCGTACTAAATAAGTCCTATGCAACAAGCTCGACTCAGAAGACATTGATGAGAGATTAATTCCGACATAAATGACTTGCCTCGAAGTCAATGGAGTCATCTTGAAAATACACTTCTTTGTATTTTGACGATTCTACTTATGGAAAATTATATTATGCTACCTATTAATTTTATGCTACTGATATGCGCTAGAAATCGGAGGATGGTAAAACTAAATTAAGTTACACGAATATATAATTCCTAATATATATTTCTTATAAAGAATATAAATACCATAATTCAAGAAATTTTTACTTTATTTTTGTTTTGTATCCTTTAATTTGTCACTTAAAAAAATATGCCTTCAATATATTCACCACGAAATTATGATACTTAAAATCCAAATAAATTATGACAAGTTGTAAACCAAGTTGCTATAAAGTGGGACCATAAATCATTTAATTATTTATGTATTTTTTAAGTGATCATAAGTTTCAATATTTATGTCAACAATTTACATTTATTCTTGGATTCTTGATTTCATCTTTTAACCCCAAATAAAAAATATTTCCTAAAAGGGAAAGAAGTATTTAAAATGTAGCTCAACATATATTAAAGAAAGACTAGTTGTTATTATTTTAATATTTTAAGATGCCAAAATCATGTAATTTTAGTTAGTACACATTGGAAAAGTTATGATTACGACTTCAAATCATGATTAGTACTACTAATTACAGTACTGTTAAATTTAGAGGCTTTCCAAAAGTGGATTAAACCATTATAATGATAGGGTTTAAATCTCAAAATAGGGAAAGATCACAAGAAGATTAACTTTCACTAAATTATGTTTATTCTTTTGGCTTTACCTATAAAAATATGTTTTAATTAAAAAAGAGGTCTTGGGAAAAGGGGACAAAATGCAAAACATGGAAAGTGGGGTTGCCACAAAAATAATAAATATAAATTGGAATAATTAAAGTGACAGTTGTATATATGATGAATATAGTCCATTTAAAAAACTATGTTAGTACAAAATTTGATTATTTTAAACATAGTTCAATTAGCTAGCTAATAATTTCATATATTAGGCTTTTCTTTGTCCTTTTTTTTTTCATTGAGGTAACGCTCCCAATCAAATTTTTTTATACTCAGAGTTTGATCTCAAAATCTTTTGTTGAGAGTGGAACAATCCTATCATCGCACCAGTTAATTCTATAAAAAAATTATTTATAGTATATTCATGATCATAGTATATATGCAAAAAATGTGTGAAGGATAAGTTGTAAAAAAATAATTTAATTATGGCCCTTGTTGATCATGTTTTCTTTGGGGGGAACATAAACCATATATGAAATCACAGGCCCCTCATTGCAAATTCCACTATCTCCCCACCCCCACCCAACTTAGTCCCCATTGACTTATTCTTATTTTAGGCAACTCTATCATCATAACCAATCCACAATATTTACCAATTCTTTGAGTGCAATCACAACCATGCATGGCCCAATGACCAAAACCCTAGCTATATATAGTTAAATTTGTTTGAGTTGCAAAAGTCTAAATAAATTAAGGGATGGTAGGGTAACGATTTGAGCGGATGATTTATCGAAAATGATTTTTCTATCACATAATAATAGAGGTAAGATATGCGTATTCACTACAATAAAAATAACTTTTAGAAATAATAGATATACACATTCGAAAAGAGTGATAAAACTTTTACCGACATTTTTAATTGTCATTAGATTTAGTGTCGCTATAGGCTGTAAGGACATTACAAAGAGTACGAAATATCGTTAAAAAAATATTTTTAGTGACAATTAGATATTGTTGTTAATTGATTGCCGCTAAAGATCATTTTTGATACAGTGTGATCTTGCACTCTCACACTGATATGTTATTGTTGTTGGAGGGTAGGGTAATGAACATTGAGCAATGAAGGCGGTCAACGATAACTTAAGAGCAAGTCAAAATTCCAAGAAGAGCATGAGTAATTTTGTGACAGGTAGAATTTTGGTTGAGAAGGAGTTGAAAACCTAGAGTCTGAAGAGGGTGGAGCATATGCGAACCTTAATAATTACCTTGTTCGATAGGCTATCGATTCAATAAAATAACATTAGACCGCGCTACGATATAAACATGTACAAGTTATTAAAGACATTAAACAGAAGTCTAATATTTTGTATGTAATATAGATAGGTTTTATTAATATTAGGGTTCCCTTTATGAGTATTTTCTTTAATTTGGTCAAAAAACACCTTAAAGGAAGCTACTATAAATACAACTGCACAAGCCTTTGCAGACAAGTTTGAGAAACTGTACAATTTATTATAGGATGGAACTGAACATACAATAAATCCAAAAAAAATCTTTTTTTTTTCCATATAAGTAAAGAGTGCCCCTCTATTACATTTATTTAGTTATTTAAAGCTATTTAATATCACTTAGATTTTGTGGCAGAATTTAAGTTCAAACAACAGTATTAAACAGTGATTTTTAGTTGGATTTTTCATTGCTTTTTGATGATATATATAAGTTTATAATGGAAACATTGGGAAAACCATTTAATTTGTGCAGATATTAATTAGGTTTTTCACAACCAATTAAATTGATTATAATTGAGGACTGTCATCATAGATTTTTGGAAAAGAAGTCAAAATAAAATAAAATTAAGATATAATCAAATTTCTCTATAACAATGTTATTAGTCTGAATAGTTCTTAATATAACGATAATATTATTATAAAAAACATATATAGTAACTTAACATGAAAATCATTTGATTTCGAAAAAAAATACTATATCGTTATAATAATAAAATAACAGAAAGAATTTTGGAAAGCCATCGTGATCTTCAATTAGTTTGAGAAAAGATATCTTAAATTCTCACTTTACAGTGTATTTTATTAAATTTTAAAATGTAAAGTCATCTATTCTCAACTAAAAATGTATATAATTAAAACATATATTTTTATTATAATATCTTTTATATTTTTTAAAAGATATATTCAATACATTCCACACATGATAATGAAAAAAGGAATGTTCTTAAGCCTAACTCTTATAAAAATGAATTAGCTCAAAGATAAGAAAATGAAGTATGAAATAAAAGTGTGTTAGGAAGGGTTTTCTCGTAAAATGAATCTTACAAAATAAAATAATAATTTAAATTAATTAAATTTTATTACAAATATCAAATATCGAATATGTGTTTTTTCTTTTTTCTACATAGATTTTAAATGCTTCACAATTTCATTATTGTACTCCACTTACAAGCAAGCAAAAAGTCTACGTACATGCACTAAATTTCCTCTATTTAAGGCATCTTGTTTTTTTTTTCTTTTTCCTTTGTCTTTTTTCTTTCACTAAACTCTTTTTGAGTCAAAACTCATATTAATGTAGACAAAGAATAATTATAAAATAAAAAAAAATAGAAGTAGATAAATGTCTTGTCATTTGTCAATTGATTTTCTATATGTCGAAATTAACGGATATTTGTGACTATACATAAAAAGTTCAAGTATTTTTTTTCTTTTAAAATTATTTGAAATTTCGATTGTAAAGCCTTATGGAATATTATTATTATTATTATTATTATTATTATTATTATTATTATTATTATTATTATATAATATATAACAAAGAAATAGGTTTGGTTGAACATATTTTATTAGGGATTGTGTCTTGTTTACTATGATTTGGGCTGTTGATCAAATAGATAACTAATATCACTTGATATATATCAAATGATTAATTATATAATAAAAATATATTTTTCATCATATTTAAACCAGATAAATATAGCACTAGAAGTGTTTTCGTATAATCTAGTTATATTATCAAAAAGCATGTAAGATTTCAAGTTTGAATTAACGAAAATAAAATATTAAATAATTTTTTTTTATATATTCAAATTTTTATTGAACAGAAAGTTATTCGATATCTATATTCGAAAAGCATGATTATGAAAAGGAAAAAAAACCCTCCATATCTCAGAAGACTCCCACCACTTTAATGTTTAGTCTAATCTAACTCTTTGTGGACTCTTCCACAATGATAAATCTTTAAGAAATTAGAAAATTAAGTGGTGTCAAAGATAATAGAAAACTAGTTTTGAGTGCATTAATTTGGTAAATGTTGCACCAAATGGAGTCGGAATTTAAATAACAATTATATATTTTGTATAATCTTATAAAAGGGTCTAAAACAAATTAAATATACGTATCCAACCTTTATGAGGTAGATTAGAAGTTACTTTTAATATATCTTTTGCTAAAATATATATATAATCAAAGCAGAATATAAAGGAAAATAATACAACAAAATAAACAAAACAATTGCAGCAACAAGTAGTAGGAATCCGAAACCCTAATGATAGGAAAATATAGCCAAAAACTATTAAAATAAGGAGAAAACAAAATACTATGATCTAGAAAAATTTTGTAAATATTAATTCTTACAAATAAGGAGAAAAAATTTAAAACATCTCTAGAAAAACTCAAAAAAAATTGAAAATTTAAGAAAAAGATGTTCAATTACTTTTAAAAAATAAAATACAATAAAAAAATTATGGTCTATTCATTCAAAAAAATTCAAAGATTGATGTGACAAGACAATATACACATGTGAAGGATTGGACAATTGCCTTACTAGTTATTAAGTGACCTCTCCTACTCAAAACCTGTCAAAATATATATCATCCCACTTTCACCTCAAAAAGTAAATATTTTTTTACACAAATTAAATAATTTAATATTCAACTTCAAAATTAGTTTTAAAAGTAAATATTATAAATTATTGACTTTAGGTAAGTATTTTTCTTTTACTTCCTAGATGTACGCAAATCCCTTGAGCTCTTCACACAAAATCGATAAAAACTCTTTTGTATCAAATGTTTATACAAATTTTATTAATTTATCATAATTAAATACTTTAACAAGATAAAAAATATGATCTAGCACATTGATTACAATTTTAGTGAAAGCAATTTAATGTTAAAAAATATCGTAGATAAAATTTGAATATTAAAATTTACGATTAAATAAGCTCGATAGATCGAAAAAAGAAAAAGAAAACACAATGATGGTAGCTATGATATATCTTTCCATCAGTCTGCTAAATATTGTACTTTACTAACAACTGATGCTGAGGTTTCATTTTCTACACAGTATTTTTTTTATTTTTCTTTCACTTCACAAGATTTTATAGCTTAGATTTGTTAAGCCAAATTATGCAGTTGCACTGATTTCCACGTGCCATTTATGGCTCTTCATTTTTTTCATTTCTAATACTTTTTTCATTTTCATAATACACAAAAATATCTTATATTCACATACTTAGAAAAAGAGTCACATTTAAAACACTAGTAAAATTACTAATTTGTTTATGAATAATAGACTGATAATTACTTTTTCGTATTTCAATAAAAGTTTCAGGTTGAGTTTATCTTGTATACGAAATCGTCTTTATTGTGCATGAATCTAAATTTAGTACAGCCTTCAATGTAATTTCATATCCCTGATAGAAAAAGATATATTTAACTATATTTAAACTATTGTGATTAGAAATTCTTTATGATGTAGTGCGGTTAGGATAAAATTACTCTAGTGATAATAATTTTTTATTACAAATATTAAGGTGTGGCTTAAAATTAGTGAATTGACTAATTAAAAGTCACCCTTTTGTGGTTTTGATTTAAAGGAAAAGATGGGGAAAAAAAAAATAAAAAATTACTAAATAATGTGATAAAAATAATATGTCTGTTTTCTATCAGTCTTCCCTCACCTTATTATTCCTTTTGCCTCTCTTTTTTAACTTGTTCAGATATCTTTCCTTCTCTTTTTGCAGAATATTTTACCTACTAAATTGACTATTCAAACTATTTACCCAATAACAACCACAATGTAATTTTACTAGTAGGTTCGGAAAGAATAATATGTACGTAGATTATTTTATTTTTATTTTGTGATTATAAAGATTATTTCTGATAGATGACAGTAATAAGGGACAATAATAATCACAAAATAATCCGATAGTGCTAAAGGTCTAAGAATAAGCAGCTTCAAAAAATTATATTAATACTCTAAATACACTTGTCAATAGGGTGGAACTAGGGCATCGAAAGGGGTTCGTCTGAATTTGTTTTATCGAAAAAATTACACTATGAAAAGGTGGTCGGATATATATATATATATTATGTTTTATTAGTAATATATGATAAATTTAAAGATTTAGTTTTATTTTCAAATACGATATATTAAAAGGAGAAATTCATGTCAGTGTACTTATGGAATGGATAACAGGAAGCACATAATGTGTGCCTGCTAGTGGTAACTGTAATTTGGTCTTCTTTTATTAATTACTGTATTATTTTTTCTTTTATAAAGTTTTTTTCAAGGTGTAATATTTTTGTATTAGTGTCCGATTAAATTTGACGTTTGAAATATTCTCAAACAAAGGCGGAAGCTAAGATGATCTGTAGCAAATAGTGGAATGGGATAGCTAGACAAGGATTCAGTTCATAAAAAATGATCATTTATGACAATTAATTCTTAATTACCGTTAAATATGTATTTTCAACAATAATTAGCACTGTTTGTATATGTGTCTAAAGCCTTTAGTGACATTGGTTCTAATGACACTTAACTAAAATCGATAAAGACTTGAACATTACTCTTAATTAATGACAATATTTATTATCACTAAAATTTATTTTTATTGTAGTGATTTTGCGTCGGACTAACTATTTCATTTCTAATATAAGATAGCTAGCTAATTCTACCATTTCAGTACATAATAGTTCATAGGACAAGTTAATATCTTTAACCAAATATGAGATAAAAAAGGTAATTATCTAACACGGCAAACATATATATATATATGTCATGTATATACCCAAAGTAATAGAGCTTACAAATATAGTGAAAGTTTGGATTTTATCTGTTTCGATTTGTATATATTTACATAGATAGATTTGTATCGATTTGCTTTATTATCGTTCATCGTTATACATGTTCACTCTATTAACATATCAGATTGCTATTAAGAGAACATATACAAAGCAAATCGATACACAGTAGTAGTACCACAAGTTTTTTAGGTAAACTATCACTATGATAGGTGGTTAGGGCTCGAAGCACCGATATTTTTATGAATTTCTCAACAAAATAATCTTATATTTTATTTCGAAATTGTTATCAAATGGGCCATGTTTTGTCTATTACCTACTACTAAGGCCCATACACATATGATGTTGATATATCATAGAAGAGATATAAAATTGTACCAAGTACTACTACTGGTTATTTGTACGTACTCATGTGCCTGCATGCACACGAGCAACTCTCAACCCCCCTCAAACCCTAATTAGTCTGATTCGAAAAGAATATCATTTTATCAAAAATAAAAATAAATTAATCTTATGAAATGATTTATGAAATAGAAATATTTAAGAATCGTTTTAGATTATAAATTTTATAAAATTTTTTTTTTTTTTAAATATCGTGTTAAGTTAAATAATATCACATAAAATAAAACTGAGAGTATATTGAAGAGCCAATAAAAAATCTAAAAGAAAGGTAACCTTAAAAACCAGAAACAAAAAAGCAGGACTAGTTTCTTTGCTACTATACTATAGAGTGAATAAAAAAGAAATTATTTAGCCAATTTATTATAAAGTGATAGAGTCAAAGGGACCATAGGTATTCTAGCAGAAGGAAGTAGCAGACTCTGGCAAAGAGATAAGGTGTAGAGAAGTGGGGGCCATTCGAGTCGGAGTCAGAAATTTATGTACGAAGATTCAAATAATGGTATAACGTCATATATAGTTTCATTTGAACTTGTGATCTAAAATAATTTATATTTGATATAGGTGTCGCCTGTGGAGTAGAGGACTTGTAATGGAATAATACTATAGTAGCTTTTAGAGAGAACTAATTAGACGACACATGATACACCTGTAACTAATCAAAGACATGATCGGAAAAAATTATAGGTCAGGGATTAGGAATTAGGAAATATAGAATGTTACCCTTTAGTAGGTAGTTAAGTATTGTCTAGTTACATATCAATATTGTTTTATTTTTCGATTTTATTGTCTCCTTAATTTTGACTATCATATTATTTATTGTTGTGACTGTTCTTCATGTTAGGATCGAAAATAATTAGGTGTAAATGCGGAAGCTAGTAAAGCAAACCTCGAAAGACCACGAGTAAGAAGACAACGAGAAATATACCAAAAGACACAAAGATTTAACGTGGTTCAGTCAATCGACCTACGTCCACAAAGGAGATGAGAAATCCACTATAAATATGAGAGTACAAAATACAGAGAGAAACAACCTCAACCAAATCACTCGGAATACATGGGAGGTTCACACAAGTGATAACGTATCAAGCTTGTGACCCACAATTTCTCCCCCTAACCAAAACTCTTAAGACTACATTGTGAATGCTGATTAAGTTAGAAGGAACATTCCTCTATTTATAGAGTCCTAAACCTTTTCCTACAAGAAAAGGATTAGTCAATCCAAAACCTTTTCCTAAAAGGAAAACCTATTTATGGTAAAAAATTTAGGGCAAATAAAACCCAACACTTCATTGTTTCAATATGAATTGTTTACTATTATAGCTGTTTTACATACTTAATTTTTGTTATTGCTTTATTTGAGTAATGGATTTATCAGAAATAATTGTTCTACCTTCTCAAGACATGAATAAGGTCGTGTAAGCACGCTTTGTGAAATTACACTAAATAAGTTATTATAATTTGATACAATTTCATGACTTAGACAACTATTTTTATCTATACTATATTATATATTTCTTTTAAAAGAAAAATAGTTGGTCATTGTGTATATGTAATTATAGATACTTTCATTATATATTATATAGAATATAATTTTTCGATAAAAAAAATTTGAACGCAAGGAGACAAGGAGAGTTAAGATGTGTGAAGAGAGTGGGTCAATGACCCACAAGTATGGGGTTGTATTGTCATGTCAATAACTTCATTTATAATTAATGTTCTTTTCCTTGTTTTAAAAATCTTGTCCCTATTTATTGGCACTATTTGTTAGGAACTTTAAAATACAGTACTTTAATAGTAATTAGTTGTTGCTATCTTTATAGATGCTATGAAGTGGAGGTCATTTTACTTCCTTTTAAATTCAACGATTAAATCATAACATATTTAGTAAAATTTCATAAGTGAAATTTATGCAATATATTGGTGAAAAATAACAAGTATTTAATAAAATCAGTTAAAGTACGCGCTAACCGGTTAAGTAACAACTACTACTTCTCAATTCTAAATAAATTAAAATTAGCTATTTAAATCGTCGCGGTATCTACTTTCAATTACTATCAACAAAGAAACACACAAAATTTTCACCTTTTTCATTCCAAAAGCAACCTAAAGTCCTGGAAGTTAGTTGCTGATGTGATGTGAAAGAGAAAGCTATTAATTGAGAGACAAAACATGAATATATATATATATATATACACACACCAACTCTTGGCAATAAAAGCATTGAGAAGGGATAATTAATTCAGTCGAACTCTCATAAGATGTTGTATCGGTATATGATCTTTTAAAAATGCACTAGTTTTGAAAGATATGACACAATTGACGATTTTGAAGAGTGCGAAACAGTATATATTTAAAAGAACCAAAGAAAAATGAAGAGCTATGACATAACTCAGTTCTATATGTTACATCAAAATGAATTTGTTCTATCATGTATACAAACAATTACAAAGTTAAGAACTACATATTGGCTTTCCTGCAGACTGATAAAAACGAAAACATATTATCAACTATGAAACACAAATGAATTTACCATTCAACAAATAAGTTACACGAATATATGCCATATGTTTATCCCTCAGATACCGTCATTGCTTCTACTCAGGGTAAAGAAGTTCATGACTCGTGGGCCTCTACCTCCATGTGGCATTGACTGGTTCAAGGTTAGTCGTGCGCTTTAGGAAAAGATAGTAGTGAACCAGGAGAAATTCCGGTAGTTGAATAAGGGACATTAGAACTTTCCAGAAGATGGTAACATTTGTCTTTCGACTAGCAATCACGGGCAAAGCTACCTCAGGCAATAGCCCAAAACATTTTCCTGCAAAATAAGACTGGCTCCTTCTTCCTCTGATGGTTCTCTAGAAACTGAAGTTCGACATCCCAGAGAAACTTTGGAGCAAGAGCTTGTATTCTTGAT
This sequence comes from Solanum pennellii, assembly GCF_001406875.1. Lineage (NCBI taxonomy): Eukaryota > Viridiplantae > Streptophyta > Magnoliopsida > Solanales > Solanaceae > Solanum > Solanum pennellii. Next base: position 77,809,874 of record NC_028646.1, on the reverse strand, counting down.
ACGATGGGCTCTTCGTCTCTGATAATGATAAATCCCTGCATGTCACTTGATAACCTTAGATTGGTTCGCGGTTAAAACTTCAGGACACAAGCATGAATGAACATTCACAATGGGATTTCACATGTCACAATCGCTAAAACGTATACTCCAAGCAGGATCTTGTTTAGCTCAATTCAGTTGACATATATATGTAGCATAAGGTAGTCCATTTTTCTCAGCATAAATTAGTCAATAAGAAACTTTCTGATTTTGTCACATTTCCACAGATCGAAATTGTTCGTTGTAAAACCCCACCTTACAAAGGAACATCCTTTCGCACCTCTAAAAGATGATTTATATGAATGACCACACAAACTCTCGTCCAACAAACTAAGCTCGGAGAAAATTGGTAGCCGCATTATGTTAATTAAAACTCTCTCAAGAAATTGTCAAGTGTAGAACTTGAGAACAAGTCGTTTTTCTTTAATAAAGGAACTTGAGAACAAGTAGCAGAATGTCTAAATTATGCTTGGGAAACCAATGCATTTCTAGTTCCATCTCCACCCCATTTTCAAACGACGAGGGGAATTGGAGATCAAGGATGAGGCGTTATGTTGTTGTAAAATAGGATATAGTACTATGACAACTGATTCAAATAAATATATAAAATATACGAGAAACTAAATGCTTCCTTTTCCTAGGCGTTATCTTTTTAACGTATGTCATATATCAAGCTAATTCACTTACTCTGAACTGTCAAATGAAAAAAATTGATCTTGCAGATGCTTTCAGTTTATCAATTTATTAAATATTTAGTCTCTCGAGCATCAAATCGAAATGAAACCCCTTACCTGAGGTCGTAGAATACGGTCCATCTCCAGCATGATATCTTCAATTAAACAACCTTCTTCACGATTTTTGTAGTGAGAAAGAAGATGATTGGCATGCAACAAATCATAAGTGCGAGGATATGTGGAGAACGGCTCACACCTACAAATTCAAGCAAGATACTTGTTAGGGCCTTTGTAAATCAGTTAGTGCTTATAGGTAAGTAAACTAAGTTAATAGCCTACCAGTCATGAAAAACGCCTGTAAGACCCCTGCCGTAAACGGCAGACAGGGTGTCATTCATGGTTATAGGAACTACATTCATCACCCAGACAGGCCATGTATTTAAACCAACAGCAAATCCACCAAGGGAAGCACTCATGTCCATAACATTACGTATTTCTTTCTCCTCAACATTCATCAGTCTCCAGTAATGGCGAACTTGATCTTGCCAATAGACTGTATCAGCCAAGAATTTTTCACGATCAATACCTGCAAGAAATTGATTTGAGCATGTCAGACATATGAGACTTCCTAAAAGATGAAATGACAATCTCCGTAAAGCTTCCCTATTCAAAAACCCCAAAAGGAACATGTGGCTTATTCCGCTCTCGCCCCAATATATGTGTAGGGGGAAGCACCAATGGAAGTGAACCTAATTGTTTGTTTCCTTTTCTCTTTGAATCAAAGGTTGTTAGAATACCCCTCTTCTAGATGGATCATCTACAAAGCTTTTCATGTTATCTGTATTCAGAGGCGAAATATGTGCTTCAGTTCACATCAAACATCGTTCTTTTCCCCCTAGTTCTCTAGCTTCCTTTCCAATCTCGTACAGGTAGTAAGTTAAGCCATTCCAATTCATCCCATTTCATTTATTTGGGCGAGAGGGAGGCTGTGAGTAAACTGAGCTACGGATTTTTCCGCTGGTTGATTCTCAAAATTGAAAAAAAGAATCGGGTCCAGACCCACAAATGGATAAGAAGCGATGCGAGGGTACTTCATTAAAGGGAAAAGGATAGGAAGCGATGCGAGGGTCTTTCATTAAAGGGGGGAAAAGAGGGGTGGGCCACCTTACGAAACTTTAGAAAGGAGAGAATGACTTTCTGAAATTCTCTCCAACCTTTTCTATCTATCTTTAAAAGTAGGGGGAGAGAAAGTCAACATAACAATTGCATTGATTTTTCCAACGACACTAAGCACTTTTCTACTTTCTCATTTGGAAGGCTAAGTCCTACACCCTGACTTCATTGATGGGAACAACCTCCGGAGCAGCGAAGCAATCTTGGACCCTATTGGTTGCGCTGTGCTTGGATGCACTAGTCTTCCACACGCTAGAGATGAGATGAAAACTGCCCCAGTCGGCCGTTCCCGTGCCACCATAATGGCAAAGAATCAAAAGAGTGACCGGAACATGGCATCACGCTGTGGTGTGTCAAAAAGCAAGTCTTTTTCATTGCCCCGCTGATCTTAAAAGCACCTCGGGTCGGAGGCTAGCTGTAAATAAAGAAGGGTGGTGCACTTACGAATTTGATTTATTTTGGTAGAACCAGAATTGGTCCTAGGTTGTACTGTTTTTCAACTATCCGTTGGCTAGACCAGATTTAACAGCGGACAGTTGAAAAACGACCCAGGATCAATTATGATTCTTCTTTCTATCAAAATAAATCAAATTCGAAAGCACACAGCCCTACTTTACTTTACAACCGGCCACTGACCCAAGGTGCTTTTTAAAAAGGTCAGCGGGGCAATCAAAAAGACTTTCTTTTGACACCCCGCTATGTCGACCAGCAAAGGGATGCTACTTACGAGCTAGTCAAGGACAGGTCCTGGTCACTCTTTTTTGCTATGCCATTGTGGTGGCACGGGAATTGCCGAATGGGGGCAGTTTCATCTCATCGCTGGCGAGTGGAAGTCTAGTGCATCCAAGCACAGTGCAACCAAGAGGGTCCAAGATTGCTTCGCCAAATGGGACGGATTGAGTTCATACCAGGATCTAGGGAAAGGCTTTTTGCTCAACCCGTGAAAGGCGCATGGGTTGACTCTATATCTTTCTATGAGGAAACAGATGAGAAGGAAAGACTAGTTCTTAGAAATTCGGCTGATATTGAACTTAAACTATTGAAAGAGAAGACAGCTCCGTGACTTCCGGGCTTAGCTCTTTACCGGTGCAGATGAATAAATCGGTATTTTCTCTTTCAATTGTTGTTCTGTGTCAAATGGAGCCAATGATTTTCATTAGGGAGGTTCAAAGATATAAAGAAGTAAATCCATGAAGAAGCCAAGCGGATTCAACATCTCCAATATATACAGCACAAGTAATTTTAACCTTGTATAAACGAATGAACCTCCTTGCCCTGATTTTGGCTCCACCACTGAATGGAGCAACATCTCAATTATCATCAAGCATAATATTAGCATTTTAGGCCAGAAATGATATTTTAGAGGTGATAATAGCAGTAGACGTTCAGAAACCGATTGGAAAAATAAGAAGTAACAATAACAGCTGAGAAAAAAAATAACACTACCAGTTTGAGAGATATGAAAAGGAACCACAAAAGCAAACTTCTTGACTGATTATTAGAAAAGAAGAAAGTATTGAATGACAGCAAAAGTAGTAAAGATAGCCAAAGTAAAAGAAACAACGGTAGTAAAAAAATTGAAGAACAAGATAATGATAAAGAATAACAAGGACAAATAAAACATAGCTGGACTACTGAAATAGTTGCACAACAATATAGCAGATCATGAAAAATTAAACTAACAACAATATAGATTGTCTAATTTTTACCGTGTGAATAAGCATGAGAAATATATTCGCCACAATTGATTTCAGAGCTAAGAGATGAAAATTCATGAATACAACTAAACCAAGGAAGAGAATTGACAAACCTATCCGACTCAGACTTTGTGAATACTCTGAAAGACGTTGTGGTCGAGGAGGTAGTTTCTTCAAAGAAGATGAAGCGTCACTAAGGGTAACACAGTTCCTCAAAGGTGTTTTCCATGAAGGCTTCAAATCATCCTCAGAATCACATAAGTTTACAAGTTTCCCCTGAGCATTATGCTGAAGACATGAATTATTTTCTTGCTTAACCCATATTGCAGTCTGAACTTTCTGCGCAATAAGCTTCCAGCACATTCCAGAAGTCAGCTTTACTAGTTTGTCCCATATCTCCGGAAAGTCCTTATCCTTTCTATAGGCAGGAGGAGCTGAATATATAAAATATCCATTTGGTCTTAATATCCGATTCAGCTCTTTGAGTAGAATACCATCTGCAGCACACCGATATGAAAAATGAATTTTAGCATTGTAAAACAATAAAGTGAATTTACATGACATGCATGCAGTGGCGGAGCCACCTTCGCCAGAAAATTATACCGTTTAACTGTTTAATTGACAAAATTTTAGTTTTATGTATATATACTATATGGCTAAACAATATATATACATAAAACTAAAATTTTGACCCAACTAAACAGTATATTTTCTGGCAAAGCTGACTCCCTTAACTTTTACGTGTGTGACACTCCTTAGTAAAATTCTTGTCTCCGCCGCTGCAGCATGGGTAGCATATAATTTAAAAACTACCTTAGATAATTTCCTTCAATTACAACGATAGTGTATTTAAATGACATGCATTCAATGGCGGAGCCACTTTCGCCAGAAAATTATATTTTTACTCTATGTATATATACTTATACTATATGGCTAAACCATATATATACATAAAAGGTAAAACTAAAATTTTGACCCAACTAAACAATAGATTTTCTGGCGAAGGTGACTCCCTTAACTTTTATATGTGTCTATTTTTAATATTTTGACACCCCTTAGTAAAATTCTTGTCTCCGCCGCTGCATGCATGGGTAGCATATAATTTAATGACTACATTAGATAATCTCCTTCAATTATAATGCTAGTGTATTTACATGACAAGCCTACATTGGCGGAGCTACCTTCGTCAGAAAAATTATATTTAACTGTCAAAATTATAGTTTTACGTATATATACTATATGGCTAAACAGTATATATACATAAAACTGAAATTTTGACCCAACTAAACAGTATATTTTCTGGCGAAGGTGACTCTCTTAACTTTTACGTGTGTCTATTCATTTTATATTTTGACACCCCTTAGTAAAATTCTTGTCTCCGCCGCTGCATGCATGGTTAGCATATAATGAAAAGACTACCTTAGATAATCTCCTTCAATTACCTTAGAGAACCAGAGTCATTCATACTTCAAAACTCAGCCATAACAGTTTAGTTTACACGATAGTGTCTTGAGTAAAGTTTACTTGATGTAAAAAAAATAAGCTAATATCTCCATGATGATCAAGCTGGTGGAACAAGTCTATTATGGAGGATATCTAAGGCCTTGCAGATTCTAACACGGCATTAAATTCATTGAACTTTGCAAATTAATGTACTATTAACATACATGATGTAGAAAGCCAAATAATTAGATACAGTTTACTTATTTAATGATCTAGGTCAATTACATTTAAGCATACAAGGTTTGCATGATTAATGAAAGAAATTCTCACCATTCTCATGCCAATCAACTCGACATCTGGAACAATGCACCATGTCAAAAGAGTTACTTGGATACGGTAGCTGCTTTGTAGCTATAGCAGATATCATAGCACCGATTCCTCGTTCCAAAGCAAATTGAATTTGATTTTCATGACCATCTTTGGGAGCAAAAGACAGTGTTTCTATGTTAAGTGGAAGAAGATAAGCAGAGAAACTGGCAACCCCACAACCAACATCAAGCACTTGATATATCCCTGCCGCACGCAAGTCACCTGTCTCATCAGTTGTCATATTTCCTAATCTGCATTGAAGAAATTAATTACGTACATCAGATACATAGAAGAATGGTAACATTAAGATTTGATTTTCACCATTCTTAGTAAGTGTAATGGATCATCTAGTACAAATGGCTTCATTTAATTGCTTCATGGAAGCCTTAGTGTGTTGATTTTCGTTTTTCATTGAATAATCAAAAAGCTGCAACTTTAATAATGACAGGGACAGGAGAAGTGAAAGAAAAACAGACCGCATACCTCTCAATATATTCTGTAGCTCCATGCTTAAAATGAGTTCCACCGCCTGGAAACCACCAAAGCTGATCCTTCTCATGTACCCAATTTTGTCCTCCTTTTACCTCCGCAAGACGTGTATGGTTTATATTACTCCGCCATACATAGTCCCTGCTAGTTGGCCACCTTATTGGTATCTTATAATCAGCTGGAGGTGGAACCAAACAAAACAAGCGCCTGTCAAGTGGAGGACAGTGCCTCTCTAGCTCTTCTTTCCTTGAAAGATCTAATTTTGGCATCAACTCTTTAACATAAGAAATGTCATGACAGGGGATATACTCATTAAATTTCAGAGGACATACATTTATCCCAGTTTCAGGGATAGTGAGAGGTACCACCCGATAAGAAAGAGCAATCTTGTTCCTGAACTTCAGAATACCTGCATGCATATTATTCTTTTATCAAGTCAAGTGTAATAATGGGAATCTCCCGTAAACAAGAGGTACAGAAGAAAGTAGAGAATCTACAGTAAGATATGTTCTCTACGAAAGACGACCAATCTTCTATACCAAAAAAGGCACCTCATGTTCTCTAACTGCATGCATATTTACTATTAAAATATATGGATCAGAGATTCCAATAACAGGATCTAAGGTCGTGATACTGCCAAATTACTGAACCCTACAAGTTTGCACTTGTCAAAGTTTCCAAATCTCTACCAAATCTATTTGACAAAGTAGAAGCCAGTGGACCTATATCCCATTGCACTAGCCAAATGGATTTTTTGCTTGTGGTAGGATTACAGCCTCCGCTTTAACTAAGTAACAATGCAATTATTTCCAACAAGCCCCATTCAAGAGTAATCAGAAAAATGCCCATATTGATTCGCCTCGTGAAAAAAACAAGTTTGCCCATGCAAGATCAGATTCAAGTAGGAGGGTCAGTATCTCTGAGATACAAGGGAAATATAGATTCATATAAAGCCGAAGAAAAGCAAAACCGGAACAAGTAAGATGCACTGTCCTTACACTAAAACCTTCTGAGACAACCCAATTACATAGATAAGCTACAAACAACAATAACAATACTAAGTATCAATCTTTATCCGTTGGGTTTCTATCTTGCTCCAGCACAAACATGAACAGCGCCTAGTTATCATTTATAACCAAAGAAAGTTATCATTTTTTCATCTAATTAACCCACCTAAAAGGAAATTTCAACAACTTTTTCGCAGCAAATATTACCAATCACATAAGCAACTCAAAATCATTTCTTTCATATTTTAATCCCCCACTTCTCCACCAACCATATACACAGGGAAGTCGAAAGCTACTTGTATTCTGAAAGGCTAGCTTCCCCAGTGCAACAACATACCCAATGTAATCCCACGGGTGTGTCTTGGAGAGTAGAGTGTACACAAACTTTACCCCTATCTTGTAGAGGTATTGAGGCTATTTATGATAGACTAAAAAATCAAATTCTCTCAGCATATCTCTCCTACAGTCACACACTAACAATTACTACCCCATCCCAATTACCATTCTGGGAGTCCATTCAAACATTCTTTAAATTCTTTTAACAAACAAAAAGCTGCAATCTTTTTTGGTTACATTGGGAAAAACAATAAATTACTAAAAATTTTTCATAAGCAACATGACTTGAACTCCATTTCTTTGATTATCAAACTTTCTACAATCTACATGTTAGTGACCCTCATTTACCAAAAAGTCCACACATTAGCAATTTACACTAGTACTACTCTATGACATAATTAAAAAGGGCAGCTCGGTACATAAAGCATCCCACGTCCATAAAGGTCACAACCCCAAGGAGTGTGACATACGCAAGATAACAACTTTACCGTTGCTACAAGACTCCCTTCATTCTATAACTAAAAAACACTCTAAACACTACAATTCTTGAAAGAGACAAACAAGGACTCACCAGAGGATGACTCTGAAGAAATGGGGTTGGAATCAACAGTGAGATTTTCACTTTGTTGCTGTTCTTGATGAATATAGAGAGATGGGTTTTCGCCAAAAAGTGTACCAGTATAAAAAGAACCCACCATAACCAAAAGGGCTATAATTATCATCTGCCCTGTATACCAATCAAATGCCCTTGAACTTATCAAAGATCCACTCATTTTCCCCCCTTTTCGATTTTCTCTTCAATCCAATAATTCTTATATGTGAAAAAGATTACAACTTTCGAATGAAATCAAAAGAATTGCTCATCGAAAAACATTACCATCAGATCGACAGATCTCAGGTTTTTGTGTGTGTGTTTGGAGCTAAATCAGAAGTGAACAGTGTTGAGTGTTCTGTCTTGTTCCTCTTAATTTTGTGACTTTCTTCTCCTATACTAGTTTTTATTTATTTATTTATTTATTTATTTACTTAGAGCTAAGTACTAAAACACACTTTAAATTTATTTGGTACAATAATAAGAGATGATAAATTTTAGGATGAATTTATTTCATTTTTGATTGGAATAAAATTGTACAATAACTTAGGCTTGCACTTAATGGAGGTTTGAATCTTATTTATTCAGATTCAACTTATTAAGTACGTTTGGTTTTTAGGTCTTATTTATTCATTTGTTTTATTTTAAAAAAAATCTCTTTAATGAGTTTGAAAGAATCAGGAGACTCCTAATAACATTTAGACTCATTAGATAAATTATCAAATAATAAATCATAGTTTCTCTATTTTGGGCGTGCCTTTTTATCTCATAACTAAAAACTTTTTTTCACTCTTTTCTCAATCAAATTTTTATCTCATAACAAAAAACTCTCTTCTTTTCTCAATCAAACACCATCTTTTCCCAGATAAGTTTTTCGTAAATTCTTTCAAGTATTTTTTTATATTAATAATTTTATTCTATTGACGTGTGTCACGAACACTAGTTGCAATATATTTTTGGTGTATTGTTGTTTATCAAGATTTTGAATGCAAAAATAGTACTCCAAATCATGATTATTAAAACTTTTTTAATTTTATTTAAATCAAAAATTATATATTTTATTGAAATAAATATTTCATAATATTTTATTAATATAATATTTAATTTCACTTTCACATTTAAATATTGAAAGCAAACAACATTAATTGTCTTTAATACAATACTTCTTTTATCATAAGTATCTTTGATATTATTTTCTTCCTTACATGAAAATGATAAAAATTCCTATAAGTCGTGGTTAGGCCTAGGGTCGGGGTTGAGTCCTTCATTAGATTGGGAGTTCAAATTTGGATATGCGGTTATAGTATTTGCAGAATTTATGTCTAAATGTTTCTAGAATAATGAGTATTATAGAGAGGTCTTACTATATTAACCAAAAGAAAGCTCTATTTTTTTTTTGGTCAAGTGATTAAAATAACAGAAAAAATGACGTCATTGTTGATTATGACTAAGACTTGCAGCGGATTCGATAAGTCCCGGTTATCGGTTCGTTCCGGTTCTGATTTGGTATCGGTTAGTTCCGTTATAGACCGGTTAGGTCCGGTTCTGAGATAAGTAACGGAATGAAAATCGGGATTTATCGGTCCCTTCCCGATTCCGGAAATTACCGGTCGGGTAATTTTTCTTTTTAAAAAAAATCTATCCGTTTATAGTCGTTGGGTAACGGCTAGTGGGCCCTCACAACGGCTATTTGACCCAAATTTCAGCTCGAGATATATTAGCAATGCAAGCGTCGTCAGTAGCTTCGGAAGGCGTATTTAGTGCAACAAGGTTTCAACTTGGAGAACATAGGCATTCACTAGCAGCCGACAGCTTGGAGATATCGATATTATTTTGAGATTGGATTAATGCCGAGAGAAGAAATTTGGTCGTGAACCACTACCGACCAAATTTCAAGATGACGTTGATGAAGTACTGCAGGATTATAGTGACGACAGGATTGAAGCAATGGAAGATCTTTCTATTCAACCAATTCCCGAACATGTTACTAAAGAAATGTTGAATGATTTACGAAGGGATTTATATGGTGGCACCAACTATTAGTAAAAGTATGATAATTCGAGATTTAATTCAAACAGAACCCTTCCTAGAAGGTGGCTGTGTAGATTAAATCTTTTAATACTCTACTAATATTTTTGTAAATGTAATTGTAATATCAAATAAATATTAATAAAAATATAGGCTATTCGCCTTAATTTATTTTTTAATATTGTTGTATTAAATTTAATTTTTAATATTGTCAATTTTTAATTTTATAACTTTAAAGTTTGAATTTAAAAATTTCAAACTTTAAGAGTTTGAAATTTAAATTTTATAACTTTAAAATTTGAATTTAAAATTTTCAAACTTTAAAAGTTGAATTTAAAAATTTCAAACTTTAAGAGTTTGAAATTTAAATTTTTATAACTTTAAAGTTTGAAAATTTAAATTTTTTTAACTTTTAAAGTTTGAAATTTAAATTTTTAATTTTTTAATTATTATAATAAAAATTATATTCAGTTAAAAAAAAATTAAATCTTTAAGTTTTAAATAATTTTAATTTTTTTTTTAATACCGGTCCGGTCTGGTCCGGTATACTACCGGTTCCCTTCCGGACCGGGATGGAATACGACAAAATTTATCGGTTTATCGGTCTGGTCCGGTCCCGGTTCTGGAACGGTACCGGTTCGCACAGTACTGATTCCGTTTCCGTTCCGGAACTTACCGATCCGATTCACCCGATTCCGGTACCGCCGCCATACTTAATTATGACATTGAAAAAAAGCGCGAGATCTGCACGAAGTTGGAGAATGTGAGGCACTATCTAAGAGGAATTAATGCTCAAATTAAATGTGAGATGCTAAATTATACATCCTTGTCTCATAACCTAACATCTCATATTTGAGCATCAAATCTCTCAAATCGTCTCTCATATTCTTCGGCTGCATGCAAATCTTCCTCCTCCTATCAACATTATCATAAGAAAATGACACCATTATGACTGTTATTTAACAACAAGATTAAAGAAATAGGATTTTCTTTATTTAATATAGTTAGATATCTCTATAACAATTATTTACTAATTATCTCATCGGAGGTAATGCTAATCTATATAAAATGTGATGAAAACAAAATGTTGTGATCTTGAGTGAGGTGATGCCACTCTATGTAGAATGTGATGAAAATAAAATGTTAAGTCTTTGGGCATTTGCAGAAGATTGTGATCATAATTTCATATGATTCAATAAATAATTTTCCATAAAAAACATGGAAAGTTAAGATTTGGAAGGAACTTAATTAATTATGTATACTTTTTTGCTTATAGAATTAAAAAGTTTTCCATAAAAAATGAAAATTTTAGATATGGAAGGAACTTAATAATTTATCCTTTTTTTTTTTGCTTATAGAAGTTGAAGGAATGAGATTTTGAAGACAAATTATATATTTAAGATATGAAAGGTACTTAAATATTTATCTTTTTCGATTATAAAAATCGAAGGAACAAAATAGTGAGAATAAATTATATGAAGAAGACTTAAGAGTGTGTTCGATATGAATCAAAATATTTTGCATTACTTATTTTTTGGTGTTTGGTAAGTAAGGAGAAAACATTATTCCAAAAATATTTAAGTATAAACGTAACTATGCAAATAGTATAACCCTATATTAGATTCCATGTCCCAATGGTTGAGGCCCAACCCAATGAAGGACCAACTGTTGTCCCTAACAACGACTTAAAGAACTAACCCTAACCTTGAGATCCGACACTTACCCGTTATATGGTCGAGTCTCTAAGTTAGGATCAATCTTATGTCGGGGATGAGGATCGAATTATGGTTCAATCGGATGATTTTTGTTTTAAAAAGTTGTTGATCAATGATCATATAGTTTGAATATTGAAAAGCGAAAATTACTGCATAAATTGAGATGGAAGGTATTTTACTTTATAAATATTATAGATCTAGGTATATATTTATTTAACGTAAGTATTAGGCATGCAAATAAGTTAAAAGTCTTATTTTTGTAGTTGAAACGAAAGAAAGAAGAGTTACATATAAGGTAGGAGGGTGCAAAAATCAAAATCGGTTAATAAATCAAATCTAAAGTGTGTTATTGGGTTATTGCTATCAGGTTATTGGGCTAACGAGTTTTTAATGATTTTATTTAAAAATTTTGGGTTATCGTTCGGTATCTATTTTTAGTATTTAGTTATTGAGTAAACCAATAAATCATTAAGATGATAACAATATACTACTTTACCTTCATAAAAATTGAATATTGATAATTTAACATAACTATACACTATAGTACTCTACGCTACAATCTTCACATTTCACATTTCACAATACTTTTACTTCACATCAAAAATGTCATATTATGTTTTGGATGTAATTGTAGTCTTCATATATACTCTTATTGATGCAATTTCTCATTATATGTCTTGTTTCACTATATTAAAACATTTACAATTGATTTGTTTTTTTCACTGTATCGTGAGAAGTCATATTTATTTTAGGCACTTTTTTATTGGGTAAACCAAAATTAGACCATTGATTACCAAAAATCGATAAGAATATCTTAATGATCTATAACATTTAAAAATTGAAAAATAATAAATCAAATTGATAATACATAAAATCGAGCTGAACCAATCGATAGTACGAAACTTTTTTTGAGAAATTGCGTAGGTAGCTCGATCCAAAATAAATAATAATATTTTTGTCTTGTTAAGAGTATTTTTATATTCTTTTAGCCCAATAATTGATATCAAGACTAACTATTTGACAAGGTGAATTTGAAGATTGTGGAGACGACGGTGTGGGGTGTTGGAAAAAATACTACAATATTGATATTAGATTGGAATTATAAAATAATAAATAATATATCACAAACACTGAGTCGTGGCAAGCCACTGCCTTGAAAGCGATTTCTGTTCGACTCCGGTGCAAACCGTTGTAGCCGATCGCTCTCCAAGGTTACTCTCAAACACGTGCACTCGTGGCTGAAAGTTTGAAATTGCATAAAAGTAATTACCCAGAAATCCACAATAGGAAGAAAGATTATTCAAACCAATAAAAGAAATTGTTGAGGGAGATAGTAAATGAAAGATAGGACTTGTTTTTTTCTTCTCTGTGTTTGGCTCCCAATGATACTCCTTAAATAGAAATATCATTTACGTTTCGTCCACATAGCTTTCCCGCTAAGGAATGGGAATTTTTCCTCTTGTTACATGAATCTAATTTTCATTTCATCCGGGAAAAGCCATCTTTTTCTCAACAATGTCTTTGGCATTTGATCCAATATCATTTATGTTTCATCCATCAAAAGAATGTAAGAAACTAACGTATAATCAATGTAGTGAAACATAACTTTTACTTTAATAACAAATTTGTTATAATACAAAAGTAACTTCAAGTTTTCTGAATATTTTCTTACGAAGTTAAGAAATGAACACTTGAGATAAATGTGAACCATTAATGAGAAAGTAACTTTCCTATTTCACATATACTAACAACTTAGCAATGTTCACAAGATCGGTTTATTACCTTTACCAATAGTTTTGGAGATGCATAAACAAATAGAAGTATGTAGTACGTGCTTTGGTAATCTTAAATACTCAATTTATTAATCTCTATGTAAGTCTATAAAGTGATGAGTACTCATGTATATGTAGAACTTAATTAGTTCGAAAGAGAGATGGTTAGTTACTAGCATATTACATATTAATTCTGTATTGATAAACTTAAAAAAAATCATATATATTATAAGACGTACAAATATTTTCAATAATCTAAGGCCTCTTTAAGAATAATCGTGCGAACTCAGCTAAAGCAATTAATATCATATTATATTAAAAGTATTTTCGATTTACTAGCCCCACATAAAATGCCTCCCAAACAAGTAAACCTGTTTATATTTTTTCAAAAAATTAATTTACAAATCTATACTCAAATAATCAAATAGCAAAATGTTCACCTTGTAATTCCCTCCTCAATTTCCCCTTCTCTTACCCCCTAACTTTTAAAAAAGTGGAATCTGGGAGTACAATAGTGTGAAGACAATTATTAGAGAAATAGAAAAACATTACATATGCTTCAACACATCATATAGGTTTATGTCACGACCCAAAATCACGAGTCGTGATGGCACCTATGTTCCCAACCAATAGGTAAGCCAACCAACATATTTTAACAAACTTAACTAACTAATAAGTGAAAAAAACAACAAATTGCCAAATCCCCAACACTGAGTTCTTTATAAGTACGAATGCGGAAAACTGAATAAAATTACTCCCCAAGAATTGGTGTCATAAGTACAAGAGCTTCTAAAATACGATGCAAGTCTGAAACTAAAAAGGCAAATCTAACATAAGGGATATCCTGTCTGAATACTGAATAACAGAATAAGTAAAAGATAGAGGGAGGTGTGGGCCACGGAACAGCCAAGCAGCTCACCACAACTCCAAGACACTCCAAACTCGGACTCAAACTGCTCCTCGAGATGTGCTCCTACTTGGAATCGAATCTGCACCACAAAGAGTGCAACAAATGTAGTATGAGTACGAAACCACGTGTACTCAGTATGTCTCATTGACCGACCACGAAGAAGTAGTGACGGGAGTTTATATAAGAAAATAAATTCTTAAATTATACAAGTATATATGTATATTACACTCACTATTTAAG
>NC_028646.1:77772570-77788148 GCF_001406875.1 Solanum pennellii | reverse complement strand
TTTTTTTCTTTTTTTTTTTAACGTCATTCTGCCTGCAACATGCCAATTCCCTTTTTTTCAATGCATTCTCTTAATTGCCAATCATTGGCATGATTGCCCAATGATTGGCTTGAGATGCCATTCTCCTCCCCACCATTTTAATACCAAAAATATATTTATAGACCAACAACGACCCTTTTTTTTCATTTTTTTTTCTTCCACATCTCCACCAATTCTCCCATTATCAATATAGCATAAAATAATAACACAATCCCAAACACTCCGACAATATATTACTATATATAGAATTGAAAAGAACGAATATCTCATATCTTTACCTGAAAAATGGCTATGATTTTTCTCCCTCTCGTTCGTCGCTTACGGTAAGTTTCTGCCTCCACCCCTTTTACTTTCTGAACAAGAGTATGTTAACCGTGAAACCCCACTAATCTATTATCTAATTATTTATTTAATAAAAGTTTCATCAATTGGGTACTCATAGTTATCTAATTGTTTAAAAATACCCCTTTAAATTTTCAAAAGGAGTCAAACTAGTCCTAGTTCTCAAAACGACCTAGCGGGTCGTTACAGTTTAGGATTTCAATTCTTGAGAGAATAAAATATATTCTCTTGCATATATCTTAATTTTTTTTCCCTCCAAAACAACAATCAACCAACTACATAACAATTCTTATAATCTTCCAACATGGAAGAAAATAAATAATCAAAGGTATCTACGATAAAAGGTGTTATAATTAGTCTCCAGTTCATTTTCTAGCTCAGTTTCTCTCCTCAAATAAGTATTACGTCTTGTTATCAGTAAATCCACCACTCCAGTCTTGCCTCGTAATCTAGCATCTTGTATCATAGCATTGATGTCTCTCAAACGATGTCTCAAAATCTCCAACGCCCTGCAAATCTCCCGCCTTCTATCGCCGTCATCATTTGACAACGTCATTTCTACGAATAAATTACTTGATAAAAAAACAAAAAACAAATAAGAAAATGATTAATTTTTACGGTCACACCTCTCTAAACAACAATTAATTAGGATCACCAATTGTGATAATATTTGAAAATAACTATAATTACTACCTTTATATATCGAAAATTAATTTAAATATTATAAAATATTTTTGTTATATGGGATAACTTCACTTACTTCAGACACTTTCCTCATACAAACATTATTTAATAGTAGCTCGTGTACGACATTATAGGATTATCTACTTTGAGATATTACTCTTATACATCAAATTTAACGGTATGTTTGAGGTAAATTAGTCAAGTTGGTGATTTTACAAGGTGTTCGAAAATTGGAGAATTGAATCTTATAATATAATTAGAAATTTTTGTAACATATATTTTTATAATAACAATTCACAATAACAATCAAAACAAAATTGGAGTAGATTTTTTATGTTTTCTATAATAGCCCCTAAAAAAGAGTAGACAAACAATGCAAATATAGAGAAATTTTACTGACCTATATAGAAACATTAATGTGAATAAATATATATAATAAGAAAAAAAGAAATAATTAATCGTATTACCTCAGTGGGGGTGATGCTACTCTGGGTAAAATGTGATGAAAACAAAATGTTAAGACCTTGAGTGGAGTGATGCTACTCTATGTGAAATGTAATTAAAATGAACTTGGGTATTTATAGAGGATTGTGATCATAATTTCATATGATTTTTTTAAAAAAAATTCCATAAAAGACATGGAAAGTTAAAATATGGAAGGAACTCAATTATTTATCCTTTTTTGCTTATAGAATTAAAAAGTTTGCCATAATTTTTTTTTTAGAAATTTGAGATATGGAAGTAACTTAATTGTTTATCCTTTTTTACTTGTTGAAGTAAAAGGAACAAGATTGTGAAGACATATTATATGAAGTTGGACATGTAAGACATGAAAGGTACTTAATTATTTATCCTTTTTTGCTTATAGAATTAAAAAGTTTCCCATAAAAAAGCTTAGAAATTTATGATATGGAAGGAACTTAATTATTTATCTTTTTTTTGCTTATAGAAGCAGAAGGAACAAGATTGTGAAGCCAAATTATATGGAGTTGGACATCTAAGATATGGAAGACACTTAATTATTTATCCTTTTTTGCTTATAGAAGAAGAAGGAACGAGATAGCGAAGATAAATTATATGAAGAAGACTTAAGAGTGTGTTAGGTACGAAGAATAATATTTTTCTAGATTACTTATTTTCGATGTTTGGTAAGTAAGGAGTATATGTATCCCAAAATTATTTAGATTTAAACTATGCAAACACTATAACCCTAGATCTGTATCCATGTCTCAATGGTTGGGGTCACGTTGGGGCTGAGGATTGGATCATG
The DNA here is from genome assembly GCF_001406875.1 of Solanum pennellii. NCBI lineage: Eukaryota > Viridiplantae > Streptophyta > Magnoliopsida > Solanales > Solanaceae > Solanum > Solanum pennellii. The sequence continues at coordinate 77,785,813 of NC_028646.1, read as the reverse complement.
GTTCGGGGTTGAATTATGGGTCAAGTTCAGGTCTCGTGTCGGGAAAGGTCTCAGATCGGGCGTTAGATCCCAAAATAAGACTATGTTATGTGAAATTTTGAGTCAGATTTTAAAATTGTCAGACATATGTCGAATCAAGTTCCAAATTGGTCAAGATTTGTGATATCAAGTTTACCTTCCTTTTAATCTTTTTGTAACAATTCTTTAAGCATAATTATGTTGTAAAATCAACCTAAAAATAGTTAGTACAAAAGTAAATAAGAAACATAAACAAAGCAAACAAAGAGAGTCAAGAAGAAAATGCTTATACATTTTCTCATTTTTTTTAAGGGGTATTTCATTTATTAAGTTTACCGAATATGAATTTTTATGTCTATATTTATAGTGTTCATAAAGGCATACAAAAAGTTGTAATAATATAGCAATTAACAATAAGATCATCAAGAAGGTTAGAGGATGCGAGAGTTATATCAATAATGATGTGTGAAATAGTGAAGGATTAACTATACATTATGAAGAAGATTAATAGTCGTTCATATTAATATTTCATAACAAACTTTTTTTTATATAAAAACATGTTAATTTGACTGATTTTCCTTTAGTGATATGCTCTTTCTTTAAAATTAATTTTAGAAAATCATGCACAAATTTAATTTTGACTAATCTATATTTATATTACTTTAAAAGCATGAAAGACTTTGGCATCATTTTTTCTCAAATGGTGTCTCTAATCCTTCAACTCCGTACAAATCAAGCGTTTAGATCACCATAATTATCAACATACTATGTCATTTCTACAACTAAATTTATCACAAATCGAAAAAATGGAGAAAATCTTTAGCTATTAGAGTCAGAACTCTCTCTAATAACAATATTTGGAATAATTTTTCTATAGTGATCAAAAGAATATTCTGACAAATGACACTGTCATAGAGAGTGTTGATGTATATACACGTATTATATGAAGTGAAAGAAATAAAATAATTTTTACAGTCAACCCATTCTATGATATCATGAATTCACGAAAATGACCAGTTTTTTTTCTAAATAGAATTTTCACATTTTCTGTAACAACCAAAAAACAAGAATTCGACAAAAATTGCTATTCTATAGAAATTTGAGTGTATTATATTTGAAGAAATACAATAGGCAAAAGAAATAATTAAACTAAGTGAATATAAAATGTGAAGAACAAAATTTTAAGGCCTTAGGGCCTTTATACGGGGTTTTTGTTGTCCTAATTTCATATGAGTTATTTTCTCCGATTTAATATATTTGTTTGGTTTTAATTTAATATAGAGTTCAATAAATAAAGAAGATTTTTGTTACTTATATATATTAGATATTGAACCCGATTCGATTTCTTCGTATATTTACTTTTTTATATTTAAACCCCTATAATAAAAATTCTAACTTTCACCACTAACACTCTTCGAGAAAAACGCCTTGACTTGTAATTTTCGTAGTCAACTTTTTGAAAGAAAAAGAATTTATTTTAAATTTTTAAAAACACTTATTATAGATAATAACGATTTTATATACATACGTATTATATATGAAATATGTTTTTTTTTAAGTCAAAAAATATATAAATACTACATATATATAGGTATATTTGTAATTAATAATATTGACCATTGTAATTATAATTGCAAAGAGTTTGATTACATGTCTTAATTACAACACATTACATTAACAAACCCCTTGACTATGTAATGCTATTAAAATTAATGCTCGTATATTAGTTGTTAGATATTCTCTTCAAGAATAACATAAAGTAAGAAAAAAAAATAACAATAATAATATGTTTAATATAACTTTATGAATGAAATTTGAGAATGGAGAAAATTTTATGATTGGTAATGTAAATATTTTCTCTACAATTTCTTCTGTGGAAGTGTGGCTCTATACATTTATTTTGTTCTTTAATATTATTTTCTCATATGAGTTTTGGTTAATAACTTTTAATTGAATTTTTATTTATCAAAATAAGTTAATCATGAGATTATTAGTATTTTCAGATTGTGTGATTTTTGCGTTAATTGATATACTCATGCTAAAAATGATAGTTAAGTGATTTTGTGTTTGGGTGTGGGAGGAAGGAGGCTACGTGAATGTATATGAAATTTATATGTGCAAATACCTTATATCTTACCTTTTAAAGACGATAAATAAATGAAACGAAAAACATATATATACTTTAATACAAACCTATCATTTAGATAGAAAATTTTCAATCGATAGAAAATAAAATTTCTTTATATATGTTATCTTTTTTCAGTTTTTCTCCCAACAATCAACTATTTTATAACAGTTCATATAACCTCTTATATATAGGGATGAAAAATAAAATTTAATCAATAATATCTAGGATAAATGGAGTTATAGTCAGTCCTAAGTTCATATTCAAGCTCAAATTCTCTCTGCAGGTAAGTAGAATATGTATTTATCAGATAAAACAACTCTTCAAGTGTGCCTCCTAACCTCACAACTTGCATTTGACGATCAATTTCACTCAAATGATGCCTCACATTCACCAGTTCTGTGCAAATTTCGAGGATTCGATTCCTGTTAGCTGGTGCTGCCATTTTTATAGCCAATTAATTACTGGACAAAAAATGAAAAAAAAAATTAAAACTTCTCTACACACTGTTACTCTAAGAAAATAATTATAGAGAGATCTGAATGTATATATATATATACATACACAAAATAGATGAGTGAATGTGAAGTTAATTAAGCACTAATGAGACTAACCTGACTGAAGTGATGTTCAAAGAGTGTTTGAAATGAAATGTGCCTTCGATATTTATAGAGGTCTTGTCGTTCTAAATTCGTTTAAACTTAAATTTTTATAATAAATTTAGATTATACGAAAAATACAAGGAACATGATTATTTATCAATTTTCTTGGGTTAATATCTCTATGGCCCCTCAAACTTATCAAAGGAATCCATTTAGACACTTATAATTTATTTCAATTGAACAATTAAACATATGAAATATTTACTTCTAATATAAAATATAATACATGATCAATTCGCTTTTTGTGATATATTCTCTTTAAATTAAATTCCGTGAACAATTTTGATTTATTCAAATCAGTATGATAAATTAGTCAAATATTAATTTTTACATTAAATATAAAATAAGAGTGGTCAACAAAGAAAGGTGTTTTAATTATCCCTATTTATGATTCTGTTGGCATTCCTTTGGTTGTATATTAAGTCAAATATTTGAAGTTAATTCTCTCTCTATTTATTTTTTACTTTTTATATATATAAAAAAAATAATTATTAATATAAATATTTTAGGAAATTTTTATTTATTAAATAATGTCTTGAAGAATATATATTTAATGCTAAGAATAAAACATGAAAAAAATTATTATTTTTTCTTGATAAATAAAAAGATTAGAAATAAAAATAAAATCTATTTTAAATTTTAAAAATAAGTAAAAACCACCAATTTAGATATTATCAGCACCAATTAATTATATAACAGACTTTATCTATTAATTGTCCCTTTCATTAATATCGCATGGAATAAAAATAGTAAAACTTATATAAATTTCATGGTGTAAAATTTATATTACATCCTATCCCTATTCTTTTCTATTTTACAAAAATTCCTTAAATATTAGCAATCTGGATACATAATTGGTTGTCTGGATACATTATATATTATATATATGGCTGTTGCACTTAAAAGGAAAACAAAACAGTAAATCAAATTAAAATCTCATAATTTATGATATTCAGTTACTTTTTATTGTATTCATCAGAGAAACGTATATCCTAAAATAACAAATCAATTTAAAATTCAAAATTCATATTCATCTTTGTTCATATTTCAATGAAGAAACTTTCGAGTAGGATTCAAATTTTTTGTTGAAAATTTGATAAGATACATAATGAATATTTTGATGACTAACACTCTCGAAGGAAGAAAAAATCGAAGATCGTAATATTTGGGTTCTTTAAATTCTACACGAATCTCACTATGAACGATCAGGTTGAGTTTCTTTGCCAATTTTCTTGGTATCTTTATTTTATACTGGTGGTTGCTTACCATTGTGTAATGGCAGATCCCAAATATGAAAGCAACTGAAAGATGTTGTTTTAGACTTAGCTTGGGCAAACTTCAATTTTCGAGTTAAAGATCTGATAACAAAAGGTATGAAACACATATTCATGTGCTTTAATCATTGTTTTTCATTCATGAATTTGTATATGATTGATATGTCATGATACATTACTGATAGAAATTGATGCATTAAAACTTTGAAGTAGACGTTGTAAATTTGAAGATCTCTGAGTTACTGTACTTTTAATAAAAAAATATCAGATACATGTGAATTTCTTTTTTAATTTTTGAATTTGTATATGTACATATAAATCATGATACATTGCTGATTGAAACTTGATTTAATTTTAGTTGTATATGCAATGAATTTCTATAAATGTGAGTTAGTGTGTCATTACTATAAAGTATCAGATAACGTGGATTTTTATTTATCAGTATATGAATTTCTTTATATGTATCAATATATAAACTATCGTGTATTTGAAGTTAATTATCATTAGATTTTTGTGTATCTTAAATTGAGTTAATTGATATATGATGTATCTCTCACTTTTAAATATGCACAAGTTGTTCCATCTTCTAAATTTATTTATTCAATGTATATAGGTGGACGATGATACATCGTTTGCCTTTAGAGAAAAATATGTAACTATAGGAGATTTCAGTATGACGTGATTCTTTTTACACATACAATTATTGTTGTGAAGAGCAAAATATTACAAAGATACATCCATATTGCTCTAATTACTACAGACCAACTGCATTAACAAACACGTATGAAGTCTCAATGGTCCCAATGTTGGATAAGAACAATTGATCAGTACCAGTGTTTGTTTTGAAAGAAATTATCTTACCACCAAGGTACAAAAAGATGCCTAGACGACCAAGAAAAAAAGGAAAAAAATCTAGATGAAAGGATAAGCACAAATACAAATTGTTATGGACGTTGAAGGTCATAATTGATGAAATTGTACTTTCTTTTCGAAAGAAGATTGACAAACTCTTTTCTTGGGACTACTATTATGTTTCAGATATATTATTTTGATATTATCGATTTTTAGTTTTTGCTTTTCAACTTTTACTTCGATAAAACATTACAATTTACTAATAGCTGGTGAAATTTTGATATAATAGATTGAAATGTTAAGATTTTCAACCTTGTATTCAATTCTTTGTAACACATTATGTTTTATATACCTTTTTTTTTTAAAAAAAATGTATCATTAGCTATTTGATAATAATGTACCAGAAGGTGTTTGTGAAGATGGTACATTCAATATGGTTCAGATACATTTTTATATAATGTATCATGATGTAGTTGAAAATGTATCTAATACAATAAGGTTGCGAAAAATAGTATGTAAAATAAACTCAAGCGAATGTATAAGTAAGATTAATTTATATATCTAAAGGTTCGATTTGCTTATTTTTGCTGTTGTTTTAAGTAAAATCAAAATAAATAGTAGCGATTTTCAAAATTTAAAATCAAACCTAAGCAAACTAAATCAGATATCAATTTTTTTAAAATCGATTTGGTTCGAATTGCGATTTGGTCTGGTTGTTAACCATAATCATGAACAACCCTACTCATTAGATGTTAGATAGACATTATTATGAGATAGTTGTTATGTAATTGATACATTTAGGATAAATTTGAATTTACATATCATATCTAAAGTGCTTGATATATTACTATTTATGTATCTCGTTTCAACGGATAAGTATTGTGTTATTACGGGATATATTAAATAGTTAATTGTTGCTCATAAGTTGTTTGCCTTGAGATTGATACATGTAGTATAAATTAGTATTTATGAATCATGTCCGTATATATCGACATAGTTATGTACCATATAAAAAAAATATGAATATGAGATATATTTAGTATAAATTCGAATATACGTATTATGCCTAATAAATCAGTGCATGATATATTATTATTTATGTGTCTTCATTCGTTGTTGCTTCATTAAGATCTTGAGGGCCTTGATCTGGTTCATCATCCTAAAGAAGCAGCATGTAGTATAAGTCAGGATACATTAAATTGATAATGCATCATAAACAAACAAATTTTGATGTATCAAACATCTGATAATGTATCATAATTCTAATTTTCTGATCATAATAATACATTCTTATGTGGACTTGCTTCTGTAGTAACATGAATATTTTCATATATAGGTTGGAGTTCTGAAAAATTCTCTATTTCTTGTTGATTTTTGGTAGTATCATGAATATTCTCATCTTTCGGTTAGACTTCTGAAACATCCACCATTTCTGATTCTTGATAGTATCATCAATCTGTATTTATAGTTTTAGAGCAAATAATTGTTAGCAAATATGTTAATGATACATACAATTATATTCAAGAAAAATATGTATGAGATATATAATTTTATAATATATAATGAACTATAAACACTATTATTGATAATATATCAGATACATACCTTTATAATCATGGATCTGATCTTCAACCTCAACAGCACATAAAATCATAAAATCAATGTTTTGGTCATTATGGCAAAATCCACTTGTTATGATGAAGTTGGCTGCGAATCAAACTGAAAGGTACTTGTTTGAGGTTCAATATTGACTTTTTGCCGAAAAATTTAATCGTATAGTACATTGATTTATCAGCAATATTCTTCATCAAGGAAATTACCTATGCAATTTAATTCAAAAAAAAAATTACATATTAAACCTAATATCTTTTGTGGTTGGTTGTCTTCATGTGTACAAATTTCATCAACTAAAAATTTATGAGAGAAAAAACAACAATGAAGAAGACAATTTCTACCTATTTTGAAATTGATTGATTAGAGAGAAAATTCTTTTGAAAATCAAATTAATTTGAAAATTGTAACTACTACAATATGGAGTGAATTTAGGGAGAGGAAAAAGGAAGTAGAAAACGTGAGTTTGACTATTGAATTTTTGTATCAGAAAATTTCAACAGAAATAAGGGATTTTTGTAATATTTTAAAAAGGTAGAGAAAAATAGATAATAAAATAAGTAAAAATGTGTATATAATATTACTATGTCTTTGATTATGATGTCATAGATTTATATACTTAGATATGAAAGAAATAATTCATGATATAAAAAAAATATAAGAGAAATTATTGTTTCTTTAGAAAACAACTTTAAGGCTCCATAGCAAATAAAATTATAATCATGGAGCGTAATTAAATATATTATAGCTATGGAGCATTAATTTGATTTGTCATATATGAACTTGACAATAATATAAACTGCTCCTTAATATAAATCTTTCTTTCTATACATAAATAATTAGATCTATTACTTTGATTTTGTAAAATAGTGAGTGTAGATATCTTAATGATTGCGTTTATATCAAAATCACAATTCCATTTTATTCTATCTCAATTTTACTTTTGTATTTTTTGATCGATTGAATATGTAGACGAGAGTACATATACTCAATTTTATTTAACTTAACCTAAATCTTGGCCACAATAATTTTTCTCCCCAGTTCAAGTTATTGAATAACACTATTGTTTCGTCAATTCGAATAAAGTTCATCCTATATTTTGTGCATAGTTTATTCATAATTAAAATTTAAGATAAATTAATACGCAATAATTATCAAACCCATAATTATTTTTTAAAAAATAATTTGTAGTTAATCTCAACTACAAAATCTATTATTAATATAAAAAGAGAGATGAATGATTTCAAAAAAAACTTACAAGTCTAACATATAATATTGTGTTACATAGCTTAGTAATTTAGTATTTAAAATATATTATAATGGTATTGAAAACCGTCCTTCTATGGTACACTTACATTTTTATAATTTCTTATCAAGCTACACAATACTTTTATTGTTATTTGTAATATTATATACTAAATCATCGTAACATAAATATTTTCTCTAATAGATAATTGCTTCAAAGATTTTATCGAGAAATTTTAACGTAATTGAGAAAATCATTATCATATAATTAATATCACAAATTCAAATTATGAAAATATATAATACTTAGATACTTATAATTGAAGGCTCCTCGAACTCGAGCATCATCAGCTTTAGTGCACGGAGCTGCCCATATTTATCGTTGCAGATCCATTCTTTTCGGAGATGATGAAACCCAGAAACTCAATCGCAAAAACAATATTCAAAAAATTCAAGAATGTCAGTAATCCGAGAAAAACCCCATTTTCATCATCATCAATTCCAAGGGAGAAAGTTGATTGTTTGGTGATTGGGGCAGGTATAGTGGGCATTGCAGTAGCTAAAGAGCTTAGTGTAAATCATGGTAGACAAGTTTTGGTTGTGGATTCTGCCCCAATTTTTGGAACTGGTACAAGTTCTCGTAATAGTGAAGTTATTCATGCTGGCATCTATTACCCTACTAATTCTCTCAAGGTTCTTTCTTGTTTTCATTTTTTCTAAGTTCTACTTTGTTTTTAGGGCATACCCATTTAAGGATTTAGTTAAAAATCGATTCTTGGGGTAGCTTATTGGTTGAGTTTTCCCTTTTTAGCTGATAAAGATTTGTGATTTAAGTGTTACTGGAAGTCTGGATTTGTAAACATACACTTAAACTTGATATCTGCTTAACTTGTTTCCATTGTGTTAGTTGAACACTAGAACTTATAAAATGATCATCTAGATACCTCCGGTAGTTACGTGTCATGTTAGCATCGAATGTTCCCGGGACAAAGGGAGGATGAGTTGAGTGTTTAGTTACCTTAGCTTGTCTCCATTGTGACAGTAAAGATTTCAACATACAAAATGTTCATATAAAGACACTTTCATAATAATTTGTCACATTAGCATCGGGTGTCCATGAGACGTACTGAGGGTGAGTTGAAGAGTTCAGTAACCTCAGCTCATCTTTATTGTGCAAGTTAAACATTCCAACGTACACAATGATCATCTAGATACCTCCATTAATCTTGTTTTAGCAGTCAGAACATTTCCAATTAAGCATGAACTGATAGTTTCGATCTTGTTCTGCTAATTGCTCAGGTTTCTTGTCTGTGTATGTGATCTTGCTTCTATAGTTACCGAGTATAAGCATGAATGGGAAGTTTGAATTTGATACAGTTAATAAATCAAGTGAATATTCCCTGCTATTTGGAAGATGAGAAAATAGTGGTGTCTTGAAAGTTGAGTGTCTAACTGATTGATTATGCACTTCCTCTTTACATCTACAACTAGGAATACAATTGAATGCAGCATGGAGAAACTAGTTATCTTAGCTTGATTAGAGTACACTTAGCTGGTGTTTAAATTTCAAGTTGAGTTCAAGCACAATAGTAGCTGATTATCATGACTACAAGTTCAGTGTTAAACTCTGAGTTCACCCTGGATTCAATTTTAAAAACCGTGATTTACAATACTATGCATATCAGCTGCATATGCTACTATGCAAATTAGCGATAGCTATTCTTATCTTTTCTAACTTCAATGCAAACTCTTATTTACACGTATGGATCTCTTTCTAGAAATTATATAGGAGTAAGTGTCATTATTGGGATGTGGAATGTAATAGTTGTGAAGGTTTCAAAAACGATCATGAGTAGTTCTACTGCAAGGAGCTCCCACATGCCACACATGAGCTTAATTTTCAAATTTTATCGCAGGCATCTTTCTGTGTTAGAGGGAAAGAATTGCTCTACAAGTATTGCAAAGACCATGAAATTCCACACAAGCAGATAGGCAAGCTAATAGTTGCTACTGGATTGTCAGAGGTTCCAAGGTTGAGCGCTCTCATGACTCGAGGAATTCAAAATGGGGTTGAGGGTCTGAGAATGATGGAGGGGTATGAAGCTATTACACTGGAGCCCGAATTGCAATGTGTTAAAGCTCTATGGTCGCCTTCCTCGGGAATAGTGGATAGTCATTCCTTGATGCTATCATTGGTGGTAATGCTCCTCATCATTCAGTCTCCAAATATATTATGTCATATTGACTGCTTGCTTATCACCAAAGAGCTCATTCTTTAGAACTTCGGGGAAAGAAATTCTCTTTACTTAGAAGATCTTGATTTCTCATTATTTGTTTACCTTTTTAGAGTCATTGATGACCATACCATGGGTTTAGGGCGAAGCTGAAAGTCATGGGACGACTTTCTCTTACAATACTGCTGTTATTGGTGGTCATATTGAAGGAAATCAAATTCAAATTCATGTTTCTGGGAGCAATGCCATTGCAAACTGGAATGGGAGCTCAGAATTGGACTCTGAACTAATTCTTATTCCAAAGCTTGTAGTGAATTCTGCAGGCTTAAGCGCTCCAGCCATTGCAAAACGAATGAAAGGTCTACCTGACGGTATTGTACCTGCTTCTCATTATGCTCGTGGTTGCTACTTCACACTTTCAAACACTAAATCCCCTTTCAAGCATTTGATTTATCCTATACCTGAGGTTGGTGGCCTTGGAGTGCATGTTACCTTGGATTTGAATGGCCAAGTCAAGTTTGGTCCTGATGTCGAATGGATTAAAGGAATTGATGATATTCCGAGCTTCCTCAACATGTAAGTTCTCATTGATAATGTAAATTTTTGCATATTGAAGGTTGAAAAGTATGTTCTCCTTTTGAGTACTTCAGCCTGCTACATTCTTTACACTTAAAATGGAAAATAGAATTGCAGAACAGTCAAAAAAAAATTCTTAATGCTAGAAATGGCTACTCTTCTTGCACTACGAAACTAACAGGAGCAAAAGAATTCTAATCTCCGATATGATTTGGTTATGATATTTTAGGTTTGATTACTCTGTACATGAAGACCGTGCCAATCAATTCTACCCAGCAATAAGAAAATACTACCCTAGTCTAAAGGATGGATCTTTGGAACCAGGTTATGCAGGCATCAGACCAAAGCTTTCCGGTCCAAAAGAGGTTCCTACCGATTTTGTAGTTCAGGTAATATCGAACTTATTCTGAGTTTTTAACCTTAAGTTCAGTAGTAGATCAATCACATGCAATTCTTAAAGTTAGTCGAAAGTACTCTGATGATGTCTTACAGCTGAAGTTATCAGACAAGTATGGTCGGAATCACCTGAAGCAGAGACATTTTAGGTTACCTTTCCTTTCCATCTGCTAAATCTGACGGTCTCTAAAACAAATGTTTTGCAGGGAGAAGACATTCATGGTATATCTGGTTTAGTAAACCTGTTTGGTATTGAATCACCAGGCCTAACTTCCAGTATGGCTATTGCAGAACATGTTGCTGCTAAACTACTGAAATGATACAAGATTTCTTCTGCTCGCGCTGAAGTGATACTTTTATGTATTTATCTTGCAGTAGTTTCAGTCAGCTGTTAAGTTGGAGAACTCTATGGACATAGAAATGTATTATCATTGAAATTTCGCCATCTAACAAGGAGTTGCAACTGACTGCTGACTTTGAGCAGTAAGAAGAGAGTTGTGGGAAACTGAATTCTGCTTGTACCCAAAACAAGAAACTTAAATAGTCATTGTTTTACTGTTTAAATGTTTTCCATTCTAACAATTGATTGTCAGTACAAAACACATCCAGAGCCTCTTAAGCATCAGCTGGAATTGGCAAATAATTTTTAGCATTCTATAGAAAATTTGAACATGTTCAACAATATGGATCATCATAAAAACAGCCATCCACTTCTGGTTCCTCAGAGGGTATGATGCATGAGTTCCATTCTAAGATTTCACCCCGACAAAAGCAACTCAAAATATTGAAGAGCTTCAGTATGTGATGAAGCCAACAAGGCAGCTGTGCTACCAACTTTCACCTGAGCTGAGCTCTTGATATGACCATCCAAAAAAACTTAACCGTGCTTGTATTATAACATAGAAGTTCTCATCGTTTACGTTCTTGTCTCCACTTGAAGACAGGTTTGGTTGTTGGGTTGACAAGCTCTTCTTCACGAAGTTTGCGTTTCCTTCCTGATTTCTGGTTAACATAAAAGGAATTATTCTAAGATACCATTTACAATCCTTGAATACGGAAAAGATATAACCTTAAGTATACCTGTAGTTCTTTCTGCATTGCCATATCCATGTATACTTTCTCTAAATCTCTCACTCTGCTCTTTCTTGCTTCCAACTCTCTGTAAGATGTAGCTGTCTTTCTGCGCAGGAAATTCCAATGATGAAAAATTTGACAAGCTTCGGTTTGAAACCAAAGGAAAATTAGTATACGCATATATGAAAGTGCAAAAAAATCGGCCACCACTCAGCAAAAAGAAATAAAGGATTAATGCAATTCCCCATAACCAAATTGGTTCTCACACTTCTGCGCAGAGTGTTGAAGGCATTTGTAATAGCAGATTTTGAAGAACGATTTGCAGAAGCTTCAATACGAGAACACTTAAAACATCAAGTGAACTGAAGTCTGAACAGATTAAGCTTCATTTCAGGCATATCCACAGTGGATACTGTTTCTTTTAATTGCATTTATGCTTCGTTTCAGCAGTTACAAAGTGCTTGGTTGGGGTTTTGGTGAAGGAAAGGATTGAATAAGGAAGAAACGACCCTCAGCTCTTAGAAATAAATGCATCCATCCAATGTTTAACAGAAAAACAATATATTGCGAACATGATTCGATAAAAATTGGAAGACCAGTTTTTGGTATAAAAGGACTAACCAAATGAAATATTTATCAGCCATATGGATTAACTATATGTCAGTTCGAACGCAATTGATGTATTCTTCTTTTTCCTTTTTTATTCTTTTGAACTGAGAATCACGAGTGTCAGTTTGTGAATGTTCTGAAACTCTGTGGATATGGGCCTTGCCCCTTTACCCGTATCCACTGAAGATGTCACACTCTTACCACTTGACGGAAGACCCACGGAACCATACATCTCTAATCACAGACTAGATGATTAGTTTATCTATTATAAGGAACTAAGATCCAGTGACAAAATCATCTTAATAATGATAATGTGAGATATCTCATAAGGAAAATGCTTGACAGATTTTAAAAACAAAAAGCTGTGATTACCTTCTAATACTGCTAGGCAAGTTCTCAGAAGCAGCCAGATTACCACGTTCTGAAGCCTTAGACGCTAGCTCTTCTGCTTCCTCCCTGAAAATAAACAAAACACAGATAGTAAGGAATTTGAATATGGCACTGCAACACAGAGAAAGATATTTTAACAGAAACAGAAAATTCGAAGTGATATTTGGGTGGGTGGGT
>NC_028646.1:77721922-77771985 GCF_001406875.1 Solanum pennellii | reverse complement strand
GTGGGGGGGTTAAAGAAATGATACAAATTATGTAGTGTCTCATTTGCTTGCTGTCCAAAATGATTATAAGATTTAAATAAAGCTCTTAGGAATTTTTATATGGAACCATGTCATCGTCTTCTCAACTATCTGGGCTATAGCGGAGAGAGAACCAAAAGAATAATAAAAGGAAATGGCGTTGCCTGATTGTTTGAGGCCTAAACCAACAAAGCTAAAAACAGGAAATTAGGAAAAGATACTGAAAAAGACAAGCTTGCACTGAGATATTTGCACAGTTCCAATGAGTCAGTATTTTCTTATTTCTTTTTAATTCTTTTTTCCAAAGATTCAGTCATGAGTGACACTAAATTTAATCCGGAAGCTGCCTGCTTGGCTATTTTATTAGGAGAAATGAAACTAGAGTTGGGTAATATTTGGAGATAATTTGTGAACAAAGTTTGGGCATCGCTTGGAGATAATGCTACCATACAGAATCGTTTGTCCTTCTGATTCAGTCATATGGTAAAATTCAACCGAGATCAAGTGATGAGGTTTCAGTTCATGAAGAAAGCGAAATATCGGATGCAATTTATCAGGCCAATGAATGACCATCAAGTAGATAGCTCCAAATGAGTCTTTAGTTGTATGGTAATAGTGAATCATTTTCTGAAGTTTAATGATATTTCAACTCGTGAAGATAGCTGAATAATGAATGAGAATTGTCCGGTACAATAAATTCAAACAGATGTTCCCCTACGAGACTGTACTTTTAAGTGTATACACACACTAACACAAGAATGTAAGTTATTTCAACCCTGTATGCTGAATGATAAGGAATTCAAGAAGTATTTCTAACCTGTCCTCAGCATAGTAGACACGTTTATTTGATGGCTTATTATCAAGCGAGTGCAGCATGGCAGTTAACTTCTCAATTTTCTGCATACAATGACAGTTATTGACAAGCAGGAAGCAGAAGAAACTTCTCAATTCTAGGGGTCAACAAAGAGAAAGAAAAGGAAAGTAATTACAATGTGAACCAAATAAGCAACAGTAAACCTTTTTCTCACTCTGAACTTTCTGTAAAATATAGCCTATATCCTGAGTCTTCATTAACATGAGTTCCTCTGGAGTGTATTTATTTGCTTGGCTCCTGGAAATAAGGAACAGTGCCCCACAAGTCGGGTCAATCATGACTGATGAACAAATCAGCTAAACCAAAAGATAGTATATTTGTATCTTACTCCAATTTATGCACTCCATCAACAGTTTTTGTTTTAACCATCTTGAAGTAGAACTCATCTGGATTTCGAAATGCTGCTTTTTCCTTGAGTTTCTGTAAGGCAAATAACAAATATCACTCTCATATCCAATCATCTAAAATGTAAATGATCATTCAGGGCAAAGATAATGGTCCCACCAAATAAAAAACCACAAGACTATGTAGGAATTCCTTCAAAAGGACTACTAACAGAACACAATCAAGGGTTCTGATCTTTTTTTAAGAAACGAAAAATCAGCCAACTACAGCCTTCGAAACTGGGGATGATTGACCCACCCCTCAACCCTACTCCACTTAAATAATCAAATTAATCTTTGAACATGTGACCAAAGAACAAGTTCCTCAACCTTTGCCAATTGAGCTAATCCAGGGGGCTCAAGGGTTTTGATTTTTTAATACAAATGAACTGTAATTGTGGGCTGACTTTCTTTTCCTTCTTCTAATCCTTCATTCTATTTTCTAGTGGAAAGGAGTTGGGCCTTGCTGCAAATATTGCACAACCCTAAACTTATTCATGTCTCAGCCATATATCAAGCTTTAGCAACAACAACATTCCCAGCATAATCTCCCTTGCATGGCCTGGGGAGGTAGGATGTACGCAAAATTTACCCAGTAGATAGGCTTATTACGATAAGACAGTCGCTCAAAAGAAGGGTACTAGAATCAGGCTAGACAAGATAACAACGATGACATATAACATCCAAAATAATAATAATGAAGAATAGGATACTCTGCGGATACTAGTTAAGAATACTAAAAAAAGAGAGATATGAGACTAGCTCTGTGCCTCTTCCTCATAAAAGTATTCCGGCGCACGACTGCCTACTAACCTTCTACAGTTCTACCCTAATCCACCACCTCCAAACGTTCCTATATATGAAGGTATCAAGCTATAGAATACTTCAAATGCCACTAATTTCATACCTAAACCTTCGTATCTAGGATCATGTCAGCTAACATATTTCCCTTCTAACTTCAAAACCATTCAATTCCTTGTAGAATAAAACAAAAAAACAAAAACTCTACCTGCAAAGTCTGCTCCTTTTTGTGGAATGCTGTCGCCCGTACCACATAATCTTTGTGTTTCTCAAGCAACCCGAATTTTTTCCTTGCTTGTCTGATAAAATATTTGTAACAATTATTAAAACCAAATCAACTCAAAGAAATCAGTATAATAAGTGAAATCAATTACAGAATCACTTACGGCTGAGCTCGCTCCTTATGAGCTCGTCTAGGAATTGCATTCTTGAACGACGACATTTTAGAATTGATTAATTCACTGAAGCAACAACAACAAAAATTCTTCAAAAAATTTCACCTTTTTTTCTCCCAGGCAGCAAAAAGCAAATCTACAGGACGAGGAGGAGGAAGAAGAAGGGTTTTGGCACAATTTGCTGGGGTTTTAGGATTTGGGCTTTTTATTTGACCCGCTATTAAGATGGAGGTGGGCTTTAGAATTTGTCCATTCCGCACAAGTTTATATTTTCGTAGCATAATATAACTCAAGCTCTATCGCTTAAATCCTATGGAGTTTATGTCGATAGAGATAAAAATTCATTTAGAATCCACCGGCCACAAATAATGTTGTAAAAAGAATAATTTAGTTCATACATAACTTATATTGATAGAGATAAAACTTCAGTTTCAACACTCATAAGTTATGTCGTAAAAGACATAACTTAATTACTACAAAACTTATGTTTTTCTAATACTTATAAGTTATGTCTTGATCCTTGATAAGGGTGCTTTGATCCCCAAATTTTCATTAAAAATGAGCCATATGACTTGCTTTTGGGCTATGGGCTATGGGTATAGTATTATCTATCTCCTCCCTAAATTTGAACTCGTGACGAAAATTTTTATAATATAAGATAAAAGGTTTTCTAACTAAAATAATTTTATATTAAGAGGAACTTAAATTTGAGAACTCTAATTAATAATAACAAAATACTACTTGTTCCATCGATCCTCGTCGATTCATTCTCTATTTAGTTTGGAGTGATAAGTTGAAGAAAACTCCCATAGGGCCACATCTTTTGTGTCTCTTTTTGTCCAATAATGTATATATTGATATACCAAGTACTTACCAAGAAGTTTCATGGAAGATGAAACTTGAAATTTTGTGTATTTCAATCTTGTATCAGAATCTACGATCTAATAAAGATAAGAGATAAATTTATTTACGTAGATGCGCTTAAAGGGCTCTTAAGATTTATTTCTACATTGGCTTGACTAAAATGCTTGTCTTGTGATAGTTATACCTATTTGTTAAACATTATAACAAATACATTAAATTTATCCTTTCTAAAAAGTATATCATATTTAATTAGTATTTTATAAAATCATATATTACGAAACTTCAATAGTTTGAACACGTGTTTTACTAGTCACATATTTAATAATTCTTATCGTTGCCCCAAAACTCTTGTTAGTTGTTATTCAACCAAACTTTTCCATAACTCCATTACGGGATATATACATACTCGTTTACTACTATTTTAAGTGGATGTAATTATTTTTAATTGTAAGATCTCTTACTATTAAAGTTTTACTTCACAATATCAAAGAATCAATTTTTTTAATGAATATTCAGATGAAACATCTTACTCCCACTTTAATTACGCTATAACCTACTTACGTGTGGAATAGGTTGGGGCGATATACCTAAATTATATGAAAAAAAATAAATACAAATGAAAAGCTATCTTTTTAGTTGCCATTTGCATTGAGAAATTTCGAGGAAGTTTAATTTAAGAATAGAACACAAAATGGAAAAAAAATTCCACATTACTTTATTATCGTTTTTAGAGAAAAAAGACATTGGTTGGTTAGATGTCAATTTATAACTACAATTAATTATTTTATTTGAATTTTCTATTGGCTGTATGAACTGAGAAAATAGTATTATGGCACACGACAATTTTAAATACTTTTTACGTCTTTTTTCACGTCCAATGAAAGAAAAATTAATAAATACAAAGTATTAGTATTCATTAAGTTTTTTCTTTTTGAATCAGCACTCACATTATAGTTTGAATAAATTTAAATTCGAAAGGATAAATTCTATATTAGACGTAAAAAATTTCTTAACAAAAGCAACTCCCTCCCATATTGATATAATTAAAAATAATTATTCTCTATATTTCAATTTATGTAGCAAATCATGAATCCATAAATAGAAGCTTTATATTCATTTGAAAAAATACATAAAAAGTGTTATAAATTACAACAATAACGACTTAAATTATTTTAAAACATAATCAAACTACAATTAAAAAAAAATTGATCAACTCTCAAAAATTTCAATTTTTTTACTTAAATAAGATGAAAAAAACACGAGTAATTATTATCTTGAATTTCGCGGTAATCATTTTCTTTTTATTGCTAAAACAACACCTATTTGATTATTTCAAAACGAATCATTTTAATATCTTGTACGATTGAAATATTTTTAATTATTTCATCGATTTAATTTTTCATTTATATTTTGAATCTTATGATAATAAATACTGAATCCAAAATAATGAAAACACTACACTGAAATTAATCAGAATCTGAGTCCATAAATTTGTTATACACAATATTGGCATGATCATTCTTCTAATTACTCCAAGTTATTAAATAATCACATCATTTTTTTCCCCAAAAATAAAATAAAAAGACTTATTTTTTTTCAGGAATCACAAGCAAAAATTTTGATCAAACGATTATCTCTGCTGTTCCATCATAAGACTAAAGTCCTCAAAGCATACGAATCCATCTCCATTTTTATCAACACCTCTTATCATACGCCGGCACTCCTCTAACGTGCACCGCCCATCTCCGATCGTTCTAAACACGTTAAACAGCTCCTCCGCCGTGATCTTCCCGTCGTGATTAGCGTCAAAAAACTCAAACGTATCTCTCATCTCGGAATCACACGACGGCGGTCCGAACGCCGAGCTTATAGCTCCGAATTCCTGTAAACTAATACATCCATCTCCGTTCACATCTACTTCATTAAGCAATTGAACTAGTTCTTCCTCGGTTGGAGGATCCGATCCAACTCGAGTCAAAATCGCGGAGAGTTCCTCCTTATTTATTTTCCCGTCGCCGTCTCCGTCGATCATTTGAAAGGCTTGTACGAGTTCGTAGTAAACTTCGGCGGAGATTTCAGACGGCCATTGAGTAGTAGTACTGGGTAATACACTTGTCGGAGTGGTTACGGACCCGGAAGAGGAGGAGGAGGTGGTTACGGACCCGAATGAGGTATTTTCGGATCTGGAAATGGATCGTTTTTTTTTGGATTTGAAGAGCTTTTTGGGGAGATTGGTAATGAGTTTCATGGTGATGAATTTGGAGCGTAAAAAGGAAGAGAAACGGAGAATGGTGAAGAAGGCGAGAGGAAGGAGAGGAGATTAAATGGGAGAAGGAAGTAGCAAGCCATAGTGAGCTTCCAGGAAATTTCCTAGAGTGAATGAATGATGACAGAAAATAAGGCTCCATTTATTTGGTTCTTATACTTCACCCTTACTCGATATTCGATACTCGTATTAAAATCTAATTAAAATATGAATTTATGATAAATAATTCTAGTAGTTAAATAAAAGGCTTCAGAATTCTGAGATTTTAGGTTCATAACATTGATGAACAGAGTTATCTGATATATATTGTTGATAAGAAGTAACAAATATCACATGACAAGACGTCTTGTTATTTGATAATAAAAAAAAGATTCTAAAGGAGGCAATTTTTGTATTGAGTAAAATTTCAATCAAAGTTTTTGATTAATTAAGAATGAATAGGTGTTTACCAATCTCCATTATGTATACTTCCTTTGTTTCTATTTAGTTGTTCACTTTAGAAATAATATACATATTAATATAGCAATAAGTAGCATAGTAAAGTTACAATTTTATCTTTATTAATTATGATTTCAAAAAAAAATGAATTATAACTTGAAAATTTTTAAATGAAGATATAATAAAATTTTCTTTTTTTGTCCTTTCTTGATTTAGTCAAAATTGACAAGTAAATAGAGACGGAGGAAATAGTTTGGTGTGATTATTTTGCTTGGTCTATTCAGTTTACGTTTGCTTTTTTTCTTTCTATTTTCATCTTTTATCTTGATATGTGTAGAAAAATTTTATATTATAGATAAATGTTACTTAATAAAGGTAATTTGAAATGTCTAAATAAAGAATAAAAAAATATTTATCATATTTCGTCATAATTTTTGTGGATATTTTTTCTATCGTTTATTTTAATTATATGTTGGCTTTTTATTTTATTTTAGGAGAAAAGTCAAATTTTGTTGGTGTATAATCTATTTTCCATCAAAGAAACTCAAATGTGAATTGAATGAGTACTCTAATGTGTACATGGTTCAAAAAAAAGTCTAAATTTAGCACTAATTTTTTCTGAAGATAGAGTTTTGGGGTTAACTCGTATTCGAGGGATTGTAATCATTTGTATTGATCATCATAGATATAAAAGACATTATCATTTGATGTCATTTTCACCTTTCTTTGATTTATAAAATAGCAATTTGTTGGAATTTCAAAATTCATTTGTGATAATGACGAAAAAAATCTAAATTTAATCCTCAATTCTTGATTATGGTGTATATTATTGTGTTTTCTTAAGAAATTTAATCTTCTCACTCTATCCGTGGTTTTAGATTAATTTTTTTTAAGATAAAACGAATTAACCTGTTAAAGAGTAGCAGTACCTCAAACTTAAATAACTTCAGCGAACGTAAAAACAGTAACAAGAGCACACACAGACTCAATCGGTCGAATTTTGTTTTTGAGAGAAAATATATGCAGAGTGAAAATTTTCAGTGTTTGAAAAAACGAAAAAGACTTTTTGAGAGAAAATATATGCAGAGTGAAAATTTTCAGTGTTTGAAAAAACGAAAAAGACCTCCTTTTTATAGTCATTTTCAGCAGTAAACGTATAAATTTCGTTGTACCAAAATTAATTATGTTATTTAACTAACATTCTAAATTAATTTATAAGAGAAAAGCAATCGTGCGAGCGACTGCGTGAGGGACACCTCCTCCTTAACCCTTAAAACAAAAGAAGTGTTTTCTATTATATCGACAACAATTTCCTTTCTTCTACCAATATGGGAGAAATGACTTTTTTTTTTCTCCAAAATTGATTCCTTCACTTTTCCATTTTTCTCTTCTCTTCTCTTTTCCCATTCATATTTTGCTAAAATCCGACATTATCTTCAAATTAAAATTTCATTAAAAGTTAAAGTGCAAATTCTAGTTTCGTGTCTCTGATGTTGATGAGATAATGCAGTTATCTACATCTTTTAAATATAAATTTCAAATTTGAATTTTGGAAATTAATTAAAACTTTTTTGATATAATCTATTTTATCCTCTAGTACGCGGTGGAGCCAGAACTTTGATTAAAAGGTATCAAAATACAAAAAAGTAAAATCGCTTAGAAATCAAAGAATGTCAATATGTAATCTATATTCATTACTAAAAAATATTTTTACTCTAATTACACAGTTTAATTTTTCCCTCTCAACTATATATGGCTCTACCACTGCTCTAGTACGTCTATTTGATGCAAATATTCATGGTTAATAATCTTGACACACCATATAATTAAATCAGAAAAAATAAAAAGAGTTGTTATAACTTTTGATCAACCTATATTGTGAGTTACATGAAATAAACACAATATATACCTAATATATTCTGGATTCGAAAAAAAAAATATTTGTACATGAAAACTGATCTTATAAAATACAATTTTCATAAAAAAATTCTTCTATGTACATTGCACCAACTTCTTGATCTCTACATTATAGTCATAATTAGGGACCCTTATAATTAAGATAATCAAAAAATCACAATTATTTTATATCTAGATTAAGTGTTCACTAACCCCTTTTTGAGTTTATTCACTAAATTTTTATTATTTAATTTTCGAAAAGAAGAGTGCATGTGAATGATTAAATTAAAAAAAAAATAGTCCAAGTTTTGCCATCACATGCAACTTCATTTATTTATTTTTTTCCTTTGTTAGCTTTTAGCCAACAGATATAATTGGCACACAGAAAAAGGCTTTAGATCACTGTTAACAGCATGTCAAAATTTTGGCACTATATATTAACAAGATATAAAAAGACTGCATTTTTTCTAAAAAAATAATAATAATGTGGTCCTAAATTGAACTTGAAAAATATAAATTCAGCAGAATTAAAAAAATATATATATTTCTACCTTTTTCTAGCTTCCATAATATTATTTCATTTTAAAAAAAAAAGCAGTACAATGAACGGAGACACAAAGGGGAGCCTCAAAATAATTATTTATATTTGAATTATTAAGTATATGATCTATATAACACTTTTAGTGGTATAATTTTTTTTAAAATTTATATGAACGTGAGATATTTTGTGTACTAAAATTATACGCTTAATAAACGTGGACCATTGTGATTTGCAATTAAGAAAATTACTTAATTTGTTAAGAAGTGAATGTTTTCTGGCAGCAAATAAGGATAATACTTTTTTTATGTGGATGATTGGATTTTTGCAGTTTTATTTTATCGAAAATTCCGTAACTAAAGTTTATAATTAACTAATTTATTAAAATAGAAAACTGTGCTTTGACTAGATGTGTCAATTTTGACTCACAAATGTGTAACACACCCAAACTTAGGTTACGTAGAGACTCAATTAATGAAATCCGTCAATTTGTCGTCTCTGAGGAGAGGTCGAGATCATCCTATCATATTTTTTGAATTTTAGGATTTTTTTGATAAAATATTCATACAATACATATAATTTACTTGTTGAAATATTTCTTTAGTTCTGTTAAAATAAAACTATCTGAGGTATTGCTTAAGAATATAACACAAAATCTGATATGATTAATAACAAAAACGAATAATAATGAAACCGCGTAAAACAAATATTGCAAATTAATAAGTCATACTGAAAATGATCATAGTTTAAAAGTACTAAAAATTATGCTAAAATATGTTAAATAAGTATTAATTACATGAAAAATATTAAAGGAAATTAAAATGAGATTATGTATTTTATTTATCTAAATCGATGTAAAATTAAAGAACAAATATTCAATATTATTGTCATTCTTAGTGTTGAATTGATTTCCTTTTTGTATTAGTATTTAATTTGATTCTGATTTAAGTTTTATTGTAATTACCAACATCTATGAAGTGTAATATTATTCGACCATTCAGAATTCTAAGTTTCAAATTTGAAATAATATATTAAAAGATAAAAATTACTAAAAAGTATAAGAAATATTTAAAAAATTATGTCAAAGTAAATATTTTTATGTATCAAATAAAATTTTAAAATTATATATATAACGACGAGTTGATTTGGTCTCGGGTTGTTTTTTTTAGTTAAATCCAAACCAGCCCAAATATTGTTGTTTTTTTCAATATCAAATCAAATCATTAGTCGAGTTTTTTTCCGATTTGACTTGATTTATGATTTGATTCACTTTTCAATTCGATTTTGTACACCTCTATTTCTAGCTTAATGGTAAACTTTTTATTTAACGATTAAGGAATAATTGCTACTAACTTCGATTCATATTATTTATTTTTTAATAAAAATTCTGACTACGGTATGAACGATTTTACATCATTATTGTAGCTTACAATAGTATTCTTTGTTAAAATTTCAATCAAAATTTCATGGGTATCTAGAAGGCCAAATGCCCCACAAGAACCCATGTTGATTAATTAAGTACTATATATTATGTTTATAAGACATTAGTAAGAAAATTATTCAATTTTTATGTGGAGATTCCTATTTTGTGTGCTGAGGATGTTGGATTTTCCTCTATTAATTATTAGACCATAATTTTTTGCCTTGGCTTTTGTTGAAATTCAACTTTCTTGAAATTGCTTGTTAATTAGCTAGTCCATTTTGGTTGCACTAAGTATTGAAAATTTCATTTTCTTTTACAATAAACTTTCTATTTTCTTACTTTTGGTACAAAAGATGTATCTAATTTGTTACTAAGTCAAGAATTGTAAATCTATATTCAAAGATTGATTCAAAATTTTTAATCGATTACACATAGATCAAAATTTAAAAGTCACGTACCAAAATCATTTCTAATATCTTTTCTTAAACGAGGAAATGAGTGAACATAACCCTTTATAATGTAAATGGAAGAAAGTAACTAATTTTAATATATAATATTTCCTAACTTTTGGCATTTCTTAGAACTCTAATGTGTGCAATCATCTTTATTTAACATATAGTTACTATGATTCGTTGACTATTATACATGTAATAAGTTGTACTTTAATATTGCTCGAACTTTTCAAAATATTATTATACCTATCTTGAATCTTCTGAAAATGCATTACTTTTGAAAATTTTCCGGCTACGATTTAAAGTGTAGTCACAAACACTTTGAATGGTAGACAATAAGTACATGCAATTACTTCCAACAACAGCACTAGCCACACAACTTTTCCAATGAGAAAGTATATGCATAAACATCACAATAAGTGGACTATAATAGCTTTAAATACATTGTCTAGTTTTAACATCCACAAACATATATGTCAACATAATACCTAAAAAGACAACCACAAATCCAACTACATTATTCCCCCCAAAAAAAATTGTCAAAGCATATGTAGCCTTTGACAGCAGAGATGGGCACTACCATTAGTCAATAATATTCTGTGTGTTGACTTCGAAAGAACTTTTTACGATATCAGGTTAAGTTGATCTACAACGACAGATATGAGACTTGATATGATAACCTGATAAAAAATAGAGTAATAACCGGTTAAACTGCACTGATAGTATAAGGATACAACATGTCATATCTTATATGATTTGATTTTCTGTTACTTCATTTAGTACTGCATTTTCTGTTTCTCCATCTTCTGATGCTGAACTTATATCCATATCCTTGTCAGGATTTTCGAGTTGCACGCATTCGGCCACTGGATCATGAAAGCAACTGTTGTTTTCTGAATCAAGACTCCTGTTTGATGGAGTTAAGTCTCCTCTCCTTACTACATTGAATACAATCCCATTGTTAGTCCTTTCAGTCTGTAGTAAATCACCCTCAGCGACGATGATTCTGATGTCTCTTTGATCAAATTCTGTATCTGATCTCCTATCAGGTGTTGTGACTCGTGGACTCGGAGAAAGAGGCTCCCTGACTACAACATTGTTGAGGTCAATACTCAGTCCTCTGCTCGATCGTTGTGAAGGATGCATTTCCAAGTTTTGTACATAGTCGATAAACTTATCAGCTGATGTTGTCCTCATCAATGGACCACCTGATCTTGTCCAAGAATTATTATCCGCGCTTTCAGACTCACTGTCACTACCATGATGATCAAGTGCAGTATTCTTGTTATTAGCACGCCAGTTTCGACCAGCATTGTGATGATGAAGAGAGGAAGAAGCATCCGCGTGAAATTCTTCTTCGAGGGAGCCTGTTGAGTTCTCACGCGCAATGCAGTTCCAAGAAGGAATACGTCTAGAAGCATTGAGTTTGACTGTGCTGCTTGACATACCTTGTGAAGAAGCAGCTGCTCTCTCCGCGCTCCTTTTTAGTCTACTCATATGGTTGAGTATTGCTACACACTCATCAAGAGCAAGCTCAATTCCACAATTTGCCTTAATGGCTGATAGTTTCTCCCAAGTGCATCTCCTCCCTTGATTTGCTGCTTTTTGAACCTCCAAAGTAGAGGGATTCTGTATGATCTTCAAGTACTGAATCATAAACAAACATTTGGACAAATAGTCAGTTATGAAGCCAAATTATAAACATGATGTTTATCAGGTCTCATTCAGTCGCGTATAACCACCCTCTGTCGGAAAATTATATAGAAAATGATACTCTGCATAAACAGGTCAAAAATTACTACTTGGCGAAACTCCTGGCTTTGCCGCTAGAATCTCATGGACATACCTGAGCAAGAGTGGCTGGCATTACAACGGTGACATCGCCTTCCCAATCTTGAGCAAATAGCTTGGCTAATCCCCTTAAGGGAAAACCAAGTTCTAGTACCTGATTGCATCTGTGTTTCACTTCCATCTCAGTAAGATGAGCAAGCTGCATAAACCAAAAACTTATCATTACATTTTTCCACGTGAATTCTCCGTCTTCTAAAGACACAAACATAATCTCAGGAGTATCAAGAACCAAAATCATACCTTGGCAGCAAAGTTGCCTCCATAAGCTCTTACAAACTCTTTGATCCTGAGTAAAGGAGCAATATGTGGATTCGCCTGGCTCACGATAAAGTGGTTTACATTGAAGAGTTCTTTCAGCTGCATCATAGGTAGATCGACCTCCAAGCTACCATCTCTCCATCGACGAGCAGATGAACCAGAAGCTGCAGCCTGATCAGGTTCCAAATGAAATGGTGGATGATAAGGAACAAGATTTCCACTTCTATCCTTTGCCATCAGTTCTTGAGCTTCAAACAGACCAGGAAAGGCGCAAGAAGCAGTCACAGCGCTCCATATAACAACATGAGGTGAAGTCAAGTAGTTTAAACATCTAGGAGGTTCATGTTTTCTAGGGGAGCAAACAGTAATCCCTAGAACTCGACCAGTCATGTCGTAAGCTTCTTGGAAAGTAAGATTATTCGTGAGATGGCGTAGCATCACCTGCAACTGCCTAATCTCATGTACAGCTCCTTGTCTCATGATCCTCCTGAAAACAGTAAGAATTCCACCCATCTGTTCAAACGGTTGCAATACATGCCAAGAATCCTCAAAAAAACTCTGCAGCTCAGGCCAAGACCGAGTTGCAACTACAGAACACATAATCGATCCAACACTCGAACCAGCAATTATCCTTGGCATAAGCTTGTGCTCAACCAATGTCTTAACCACACCAACATGAAAAGCTCCCAAAGACGCGCCCCCGCTTAAAAGCAATGCTGTCCTACCAAAAGCATGTCTTGTTTCATGCATAAAAGCAAGCTTCTCCTCCAACAAAATCTCATCTGAATCAGAATCACATACCATTATCAACTGAGTTGAAACCTCATCAATGTACTCCTTAATAAGTTTAGGCACATGAAGCCTACCCTTATGAAGCTGTGGATTACACATATTACCAAGATTTCTCACAAGATCAGCCCTCATAAAGAACATAATGTCTCTTAAAGATCCTTCATTACGACGATGTTGAAGTTCTTGAAGTTTATTTACAACTAACTCTTCATCATAAAACTCTGCCTCATTCATTTTAGGTGTGTCTTTCTCCAACATTTTCGCAGCATGAGCCCATTCCTCATAAGTTAATGCAGATTTCATCATATTCCTCCAAAATTTCCTCTTATAAACCATATCAGCCCTGATTTTAACATTCGTATATCGCCTCAACAAGAAGGCTAGAAGTGTTACTAACACTAGTATCCCTTGTGGATTACGCGGGTGAAACCATTTGATCAAAGGTGTCAAGTAGTATGACAGACAATTCTTGATCTTGTACAAGTAATATATCATGAAATGAAAAATGTTATGCCTCAACTGCGATATTGATTTGCAAAACAAGACTCGAAAGGCTATTGTTCGACCTACAATTGAAGAAGGTCCTATGGAGAAGAACTCAACTCTAGCCTCATTACTTATATCCATAACTTAATGATTGTAAACAACTACTAAGATTATGAAAATGAAGAAAACTATTCACAAAATTTAGGCAAAATCATATGGAATCAAGAACTAAAACACTCAAACATGTGCTATTAGAGTTCAAATATCTCAAAAAGAGATAAAAAAGATTGAGAATTTCACTTCAAGATTCAATTTTGATCATACCACCAAATCAATATCCAAAAGGGGCCTAGGAAACAACATGATTTCAAACACTTCCCATGGTTACTGAGTTCATACTTCAATGTAAAAAGATTAAGAATTTCACTTCAAGATTCAATTTTGATCATACCAACCAAATCAATATCCAAAAGGGTCCTAGAAACAACAGGGAAAAATGACAAAAATGAAATAAAACAAATTGACAGTGCATGAATGGCATGTTGTATGGGTTTATTTAACAAATAATTGAGATTGGGAATGGTAAGACAGTCCATATGGGACTATATGTGTCAGCTATTGGAAATATGGATAGACACACTATTGTTGGAACTTGAAATCATTTTTTATACTACTAATACTATTCAACAATGAGCTAAAGTTTGGTGCAGTAGTCATCATTCTTTATCTATAGATTTTGAGTTTAAGTTTGAGTTTTTCGGATATGAAATATCTCTATTTGTTTTAATACTAGTCTTTTCAGTATAAATACAAAAATAATAAATCAGTACAAGTTTTGAGTTCAAATTCTACAGATATGGAATGTTTTTGTTAGCTCTAATATTACTCTTTTCAACGCAAATCCAAATATAGCTAGATCAGTGTCATTATCGAGATTCAACATTTTCCAAAGTTTGTTACATATTTAGCAAAAGGACAATATTATTATTATTTGTTTTTTCTTCTTTTAGCCATGTTAATATGTTGACATATAGATAAGTATAAGTTTTCATTAATGCTAGCATCTTTTTCATTGGCTACTGTTTATTGCTTGCAAGTAATTCACATAGAAGAACAAGTGTATGAAAGATGTATAAATTATTTGGAAAATTTTTATCGAGGCACGCCGTGTCATAGTTGTATAAGGGATTATTTTAGTAGATTTAATTCATTTTGTAAATTCACATCTTATAATTTTTTCATATTTCTTTTCACTCATCTACCCTACCTTTTATTTAACCCCCTCTATATATGTATAGTATATAAAGTTTAAATATATTTCTTACATAATAAAAATAATAATATCCTAAATTAATAATTTATTATCTTTTTTGTGCATTATTTCTCCAATCTTCAACAGAAAAATAGCAATGTCCTAAAATTAGTAATTTATTTTCTTTATTGTTTTGATAATTCATAATATTCATTTGTTAAAAAACAAATAGAGATAATATATTAATATTAATTTAGATTTTAAGTTAAATAGTTATGTATTTAATTAAAAAAAAGTTAAATTAAGATTTGTGCTCTTAACCTCATACAAATCAATTAAATTTTTTTATGACAAAAGTAAATAGTTGTTTAAAATTATTTGTAAATTAACAAAATCAAAGTATAATTAATTATTTTTTTCATTTTACTCTCGCTATTATATAATTTAATATTTTTTGTTCTTGAATTCAAGCTATAATTTTTTTTTTATTATATTAACATGATAAGAATTGCATTAATAATATTTTAGGTTGAATTGCAACTTAGTGAGAAGGTTATATTTTTTAACAAACACTGTAAGTTGCAATTCTCATCGTGTTAATATAAAAAAAATATTTTAAAAATATCAATTAAATTTTACATAGCTTGAATTTCAAGAATAGACATATACCATATAAATTGAGAGAGTATGTATATACGTAGGAGTTTATGGATGATTTTCGATTTTGGATTACATGAAAATAGAAACAAAACTTATGTAATTATTTGTGAAGATTGTGGATGATTTTCAGTTATATTTTCTTAGAGAATACTGAATACACTTAAGTGTTTACGAAATTAGAAAATTATGAAAGTATTGAGAGGAAAAGAAAATTGATTTTATACTTTTTTTTTGTATTAGTTATTTTACCTTTTCAAATGTTCTTTAAAAACTATTATAAAAGTGATAATTTACTAAATTACTCTTTAAGATATTTATGTTTTTACAACTTTACAAATTACTTTCAAAAAGAGTAATTGCTAGGATAAAGAAATTAAAAAATGATAATTTTGATTTTGTTAATCAATAAATAATTATTTTTAGCAATGTAGATAACTAATATAGGATAGAAACATAATACCAAATGTTAGAAGTATATGATGAATTAGGCTAGATTTTATAGTTTTAAAATTATTTAAAGATAAGGAAAATAGCAAATTTTGAAATAATGGTTAAAACAAAATGAGAAGTGGAAATATTAAAATAATGGGAAAAATTTACTAAGTAAGAGAGAGAAGGAACTTTGACTCATTTTTTCTGAAAATGGAATTCATTTATTCACTTATCAAATTATGAAAGAAGACGCTACAATTTTTGTATGCCACCTCATACTTATATCTCAAACACCATAAAATTTTTCCATTATTTGGGATAAGTATAATTTTAGTTGCAACTTGCAACCAATCATATGACAATTCTAAAAAAAGTGTCATATTGATATATATCGAGAGAATACATTATTATTTTCCTATGTAATTTTAGACAATTCCATCTCATAAACGGAGGGTTTTAAGTTTTTTTTTATGATCAATCACCTAAAAAATTAAAATCGTATGTAACTTGTCTTAAATATAAAATTTACATTACATAATAAAGTTTGCATATTACATCTTGTGTTTCATAATAAATGTAACTAAAACATTCTAATTTTTTTACTACATCAAAATTTAATTATTATTTATTGTATATAAGCCACTATAACAGTAATATCATCAATTTTTCGATTATTTGGGACAAGTATAATTTTTAGTTGCAACTTGCAATCAATCATATGACAATTCTTGAAAAAAGTGTTACATTGATATATATCGAGAGAATACGTTATTGTTTTCTTATATAATTTTAGACGATTCCATCTCATAAACGGAGGGTTTTAAGGTTTTTTTTTATGATTAATCACCTAAAAAAATTAAATTTTACAAAATCATTGTCTTAAATATAACATTCACATCACATAATAAAGTTTGCATATTACATCTTGTGTTTCATAATAAATGTAACTAAAACAAATTTAATTACTATTTATTGTATATAAGCAACTATAACAGTAATATCATCAATTTTTCCTCCTTTATGTTGGCCCTTAGATGCTCTAGCAAATGGTGTATCTGCAAATCTATCAAATGAATTATACAAAGCAATGTTCCCAATTTGACTAGCCAATTCCTCTGCCTTTAAATTCTGTTCTATCGCTCTTTCGACAATTTCCTCTATCTGACTTTCAAATATATTATCGAGCATCCCATCCGTCCCAACCATCAAAATATCATCTTTCTCAACGTTTAGTTCCATCTCCTGAGCAACGCTCGGATTATCTGAATTATAGTTTCCCAATTGATACGGACATCCAAATCCTCGTTGTTGTACTGGTGACTTGTATATGATTTTTCCCTTTCTGATTAGTAAAAATCCACTATCACCAACGTTAGTAGCAAGTATAGTATTTTTGACGGAGTTAAGAGTTATAATACAAGCCGTAGACGATCCTTTTGAATTTGTGTTTTTGTAAGCTTGATCAAGAACCCTTTTAGGGTTCACATGACCTTTCATTGATTCATCATATGTAGCGATAAGCGAATTCTTCATAAGCTCTCTCGCGTATATTCCAGAGTCAATCCCCTGTCTCGCCCAACCACCAACACCATCAGCAACACCAATAGTTTGGTATAATTCATGTATGAAGTGTGCATCTTCACCTAAAGGCTTATTTGGATCGTCTTTAGGTAAGTATAAAGATCCAAAAACCATTTTTAGGCATGGTAATTTGTTACTAATAAATTCCGAAATATTATTTTCATGAGAAGAGAAGTCGAGATATCTCTTGTAGCATGGCAAGTTGAAAAGTTTATCGATGGAAGAACATTGATCATGGCCTAATGATGAAATACATGCAGCCATTGTTAATGTTGATTGAAAAACTTTGGGAAGTAAAAATTATGTAATGGAAATAGCTAGGGTTATATATATATAACAACTAATATGTATATACACATACGTTATTCTATTCTATGTAGAAAAGGTTATGAAATAACAAATTTTGGTAACTTTTTAATATATGAAAATTTTAGAAAATAGCATATAGTAATTAATCTTTACTTTAGACAAAGTTTTATGGAAATTATCTAGAAGGTTCTTACGTAGTTAGGTAGTTAAAAAAAAAAGTGAGATTTTAATTTAAAACTTTTTTGGAAACTTTTCTTATCAACGGAGAAATAAATTTTCCAACTAAGAATTTATAACAAAATTAGATACAATGATTTTTGGAAAGACGATTAATTTTTTTTTTTATGATTTTTGATATTTTAAATTATTTTTTATAATAATATATATTTTAGATAGTTTTTTAAATAGTATATATTACTCTCTTTATTCCAAGTATATATTGTTGTTTGCTTTCTAAATTTCTTTCAATTTGGATACCTAATGATTTAGTAAAAGCTTCTCATTAAAATTGTCATAGAAAAAGATTTCTTTTAACCAATTATAAAAGAATCGATTTTTTTATATAGTTCATTTACATAGGATTGAATGCGTTTATTTGTTAGAATAAAATTTTGCATCTATAATTTTTCCTTATTTGAACTATATAAAAAATCGCTAACATTTAAAATTTTAAAATCACTTTTTTTTACTTTATGTAAATCTTACGTGGTAAACAAAATTAATTAATTAGAGATATTAAAGAAACAAGTTCACGTGTTTCAAAGTAAATATGCCCTTTAATTTAATTTTAGATGACATTTATGCCCTTTATTTAAAAGTGTATACAAGTAAACACTTAACTTTATATAAAATTGAACAAGTAATCACATGTGTGAATAAAATTTCAACTTAATGTTTGTGCTTCTATAATAATTACAAATTACTTTATAATAACATGAATTGAGTTCTCAATTCAGAAAAAGGCATAATACATTATCATATACCTTTTAAAATGGCAAATGACATCTATACCTGTCACGACCCAAAATTGGACGTGATGACACTCGTCTTATCCTACCAAGACAAGTCAGCTTAAAACTCAACAATTACAATAATATGCGGAAAATTTTTTCAATAAGCTAATTTATAACCCAAAACCTGGTTGTCACGTGTACAAGCCTCTATAGTATTACAATTGATTCAAAAGAAAAACTCAAGTCTCAAATGAACTTGTTTCTAGAATAGAACAAGATCATAATTATGGAGAAGAAAGTCTGCTGAGATGGAAATAACTACCTCACAAATCTCCAAGAAGCCTCGGAAAAGAAGAGAATGACAAGTACAACAAAAATCCAGGCTCATAACCTACAAAAAAAATTGTAGAAGCAAGGGGTGAGTACCAAACACACGGTACTCAGCAAGTAAACCTCTAAACACAAGCTAAGGGGATGAAATACGGGTACTCCTACCAACCCCAACCGAACCTCCACAACTATAACCTGCATTAAAATCAACCCAACCTAACGGCTCACAGTTTACATAGCACGTATCTCAACAACAACACTTAGACAAATTACATATCCTCAACAACAACACTTCAACAAATTATATATCCGCAATAACAAGCTCAATATTGATCAATCACAAGTTCCACAGAAAGGCAATCAGAAGATCAGCAAAACACGATATCAAGTTCACTAATGATAAGTATGTGCAATGCAATGGAATGCAATGTCAAGTATAATGATGCATGTCTGACCTAGTGATACACACCCGCTGTCTCTCAGTCCGGGACCCATGGGGGACATATCTGTCCATGCATCTGTCGCGGCGCACGACACGACCCTCGATAATAGTAACCATCGCGGCGCGCGATACGTCCCTCGAAATATAGTATCCATCGTGGCGCGCGATACGTCCCTCGAAATGGTACATTCTCTTAAGTACCCATTCTTTCTCAATGCACATAATACTTGTCACAACCAATGCCTCAGAATAATGCAGATGACAAGTTCACACAAATAATGAGGAGATGACCATTTTTATAACATCGCACAATTCACAACCACATAAACATGAAGTTACATCAACAATGATTCAACAAGTCTTCAACCCTTTCTCAACACATCACACATAAATAATTAATCACATTGCCTTTTGTTATCCCCATTTTTTTCATCATTAGAATTTATCAATGTGGACAAGTCAACCCATCACCAATCTCGTTACTCCCAAACATATACCACAAGTAAATACACGCATTTCATACACTTAACAAGAGTTTAGAAATCCACTTGCCTGAATCCAACAAGAATTTACTCCAGAACTTGAGTCTTTTCCATTTGTTGAACTTCCAACTCAAATAAATCTAGTCAAATAATTAACCACAATAAGATTCCAAAATCAAGAACACCCATATTACTACGTGTATAGTCATTAACTCAACCCCAATTTATAATCACGTTCCTAATCTTGATGCCAATTAATATTTCAAAACTCTCATATTCCTCAAATTCGAACCTTANTCATATTCCTCAAATTCGAACCTTGAGTTAAGTCATAATTCTCCAAACACTACAATCCTAATAATTTTCACATAATATAATACACCATAATATTTAATTAATATCTTAATATATCAAAACTTGAATCATAATAAGATAATAATAATAATAAGAAAATTCAAAGAAACAACAAAGTTAAGTTACGATCAAAATGACGAGAGTACCACTACTATTGAACCTCAAATAATATTCCCTTTATTCCTTTTTATCAATATTGTCAATATTAATAACGATAATTACATTATAACCTCAATCATTACAATATGATTGACCAGTAACTCATTCCAACATTACTGTAAGCAAATGTACCAATTTCTAATTTTCTTATTTCAAAACCGCTGTTGTTGTTTTTTTTTTCTTTTTCCTCTTCAAAACCAATATTAAATGAATACTAACAAATATTGTTACACATTAATTAAAAGAAATACTTATCACGGTAAATTATTTTCTTTTCAACTCACACACACACATACTAATATGTAGACTCTAATTCCTACAAGTCCAACTTAAATATTCATATACATACTAATTCTAATAGGAAAATGTAATCAAAGTCACCTGAGGCTACGAGAATATCCTTCGGAGTGCAGCATGAATGTGAAAATAATACAACAACTTCCATTTGCTTGCTACCGCCTCTAAGTAGTTTTCGCCAGAAAGTTTTTATCTTTTTTTTTTATTGTTTTATGCGTGACTGCTGCTGCTGTTGTTAGCAGCAGCTTTTAACCCTTTTTTTTTTCCTTTTCAATTGGGCTTAGCCCTTTGTTTTTTTTCTAATAGTTATTATTATTTTTATTATTATTATTATATTTTTCTTAAAATTAAGTATATTTATTTTCCTCTTATTATTTTATAAAACTTAATTAACTCTTAATTTATTTTAAAATTTATAGCACTCATTTCTACAAGTCATAAATTATTTATAAAAACTACTAAAATAATTAAATTTGGATAAATAGGTAAAATTCATAAAACGACTAAGGGGGTCGTTATAATACCCTCTAACATTGTCCGCGCACAAGTGAACACTTAAATTTGTATAAAACTAAACAACCAAACACATACATCTTCTGTGACATAATAATCATAGCATAATATAAATGTGCCCTTTAACTTGATCTCATTTTACATTTATGTCCTTCAACTTTGGGTATGCACGACTAAACACTTAAACTTGTATAAAGTTGAACAAGTAGACACACAGTCTTACGTGACATAATACACGTAGGACAAATAATGACATGTAGGACATATGTGTCTATTTGTTCAACTTTATATAAGTTAAAGTGTCTATTTGTGCACACCCAAAGTTGAAGGGCATAAATATGATTGAAGTCAAGTTAAACGATACTACACAGGACGAATGTGTCTATTTGGTCAATTTTATACAAGTTTAAGTGTCTACTTGTACATACCGGAAGTTAAAAGACATACAATGTCAGACAACTTTATGTATTATGCCATAAAAATTACTGAATTTTTGTGAATCCGTAAAATTAATTGAGGTACGTGTCAGTTAACCATAGACGAAAAATAATCTAGGCACGTGCAAACTGACCGCTATTAAGAGGTAGCAGGAATTAATGAGTCGAAAGTGGGCAAAACGTGGCTCGATCACCAAACCTATAAAAAGGAATAAGGACTTAGATTTGAAGAATCCAAATAAAAGGAGTTTGATTTCATAATAATAATAATAATTGCATGGATATAATAAATTATATGTAGTAAGTATGATCCGAAGAAAAAGAAAATAGTGAAACAAACATTACAAGGGAGAAGTTGTATCATTTTTTCTCCATCATCATTTTTTTTTTCAGACAAAAATTTTACATGTACATTGTATTGTATCATCGTATGAATTATCAAATCTGATGAAAGAATTTCGGAATCGAAAAAAAGAAGAAAATTCTGCAGAAAGATCACAACAGGAGGTGCGTTCATCAATTCTGTTTGATGATTCTCTAAATACATAATGTTTTCTCCGTTTTAGTTGTTTTCTTCGTTCTATCAACGAAAACTCAACATTTAGGATGTGTTTGATACGAATGGAAGATGTTTTAATTTCGTCATAAATATATGATTTTCTTATATATGGGAAGGTGAGAATTAGGGGGTGAAATGAGGTGCGTTGGAGGATGGAAGGATAGAATCAACGTAGAATGTCAGTTGTAGTTTCAGTAGAAGAGTGATTTTTTTCCATCTAATACACCTTCTGGCTCGTGATCCGAGGCATCTAATAAGAATTTTTTCAAATGAATATGTATGTTATGTGTAATGTCACACTTTTACATACTTGTGTGCAGTTGCTTTTGCTTAGAAGTTTGAGTTGAAGTTTAGAGAAGGCGTAAAACAGGAAAGATTTTGCAAAAATGTCTGTCTCTGTGAAAGATTTGGAACCTGCATTTCAGGGTGCAGGACAAAAACCGTATCCTTTGGTTCCGAGTAATTTGATTAGTTTGATATTTCATCACTTCATCTTATACTGAATGGTTAAATGAATAAAAACTCAATAGAGCATATATCAGTAACTGTGATCCTGTTAGTGTGCTTTTGTTTTTGTTTTTGTTTTTGTTTCCGTTGCTACTGCAGAACTTGGCGGTGAAATTTCAATAAAATGTTACTTAACTCTACTTAGAGGAACTGAAATTTGGAGAATAGAGAATTTCCAACCAGTTCCTGTGCCAAAATCTGAACATGGTAAATTCTACTCAGGTGATTCGTATATCGTCTTGCAGGTACGTTATATTCTTCTATTCCTTTTTTATCTTGGGAGGAAATAAGTTAAAATGTTTTGAAAACGATTCTGTTTTTTATCTTATCGCAGACAACTTCTGGCAGAGGAGGAGCTTATTGGCATGATATACATTTCTGGCTTGGAAAGGATACTAGTCAGGTAAGAATCGTTTCGTAGTTTTAGCAGTCGCTCAACCATGTTGTTCCCTTTTTTTCATTTTCTAGAAGTTTGGGTACTATGCTAGGATGAAGCAGGAACTGCAGCTATCAAAACAGTTGAGCTTGACGCTATTCTTGGAGGACGAGCAGTACAGCATAGGGAAATCCAAGGTCATGAATCGGACAAATTCTTGTCATACTTTAAACCGTGCATCATACCATTAGAAGGAGGTGTTGCATCTGGATTCAAGAAACCGGAGGAGGAAGTATTTGAAACGAGGTTGTATGTCTGCAACGGTAAACGAGTTGTTAGAATGAAGCAGGTACAGAGGCACTTGACTTCATTTAGAAATGTATGTAACTTCTTCAGCTGTGATTGAAGATAATATTGAGTTTAGATTTTTGTCAGGTCCCTTTTTCTCGATCATCGCTAAACCATGATGACGTGTTCCTTCTAGACACTGAAGACAAAATATATCAGTTTAATGGTGCAAACTCCAATATCCAGGAGAGGGCTAAAGCATTAGAAGTTACTCAGATATTGAAGGAGAAGTATCATGACGGTGTGTGTGACGTTGCAATCATTGGTAAGTCGAGGCCACAGAGTAAAATGCAAGATTGTGCAATTCAGCTAATGCTTTGAAAAGAATTGCTATGTAACTACTATGAGACGTGCGATATTTATTGAATTAATTCTTCCTCTAGAATTTTACAACTCTTTCCCTATTGCATAATCCAGATGATGGAAATTTACAAGCTGAGTCGGATTCTGGATCATTTTGGGTTCTGTTTGGTGGCTTTGCTCCAATTAGCAAAAAGGTTGCTACCGATGATGATATCGTTCCTGAGAGAACTACTGCTCAACTTTATAGGTAATGTTGAATCGTT
Source organism: Solanum pennellii (assembly GCF_001406875.1). Taxonomy (NCBI): domain Eukaryota; kingdom Viridiplantae; phylum Streptophyta; class Magnoliopsida; order Solanales; family Solanaceae; genus Solanum; species Solanum pennellii. The sequence continues at coordinate 77,747,693 of NC_028646.1, read as the reverse complement.
TACCAGTAATCACCAGTGTCAAGCAGTTTCTCGTGTTTATGATACTCTATATCAAAGTTTTCTTGATATCCTTGAGAGACCATGTATTGCTGGACGTAACGTCTTTCAATGGATGGCCCTCGGGGTTGTTGCTTGTAACTGAATTTTTGTATATCAACCTTTTGCTGTTGTTGGTGCTAAATGTGAATTATGTCCTCTTTTACAGCATTACTGATGGTCAGGTCAATCAGTTGGATGGTGAACTTACAAAATCCATCTTGGAAAATGATAAATGCTATATTTTGGACTGTGGTTCCGAGGTTTTCACTTGGGTAGGCCGTCATACTCAGCTCGAGGAGAGGAAAAGTACCATTCAAACAGCAGAGGTAGATCATCCATGTTCTTGTGTCGTATAGTTTCTCATTCTGAATGACTCAATAATTTTCAGGAATATCTTGCCAATCAAAATAGACCCAAGTCAACACGTATTATCCGGATTATTCAAGGCTATGAGACACATTCATTTAAGTCCAATTTTGACTCTTGGCCATCAGGATCAACACCTGCCCCTGAGGACGGACGAGGAAAAGTAGCAGGTAGAGTTATTACGAGAGAGTGAAGATTTTGTGTGTTTCTGGTTTGAGTTAGTTTTAACTTTGTCCATGTTGAGCCCTTTCAGCATTGGTGAAGCAACAAGGTGCTGCTGTCAAAGCTGCTAGCAAAAGTACTTCTGTCGATGAAGAAGTCCCGCCTTTGCTTGAAGAAGGTGGAAAGATAGAGGTCTGAATCTGATCATCAGAATGTTTTCCATGTCATAATTTGGCCAGCTCAGTCTTCACTGAAAATGTAAAATTTGTCAGGTTTGGCGTATCGATGGCAGTGCAAAGACTCAGATACCCAAAGAAGACATTGGTAAATTCTACGGTGGAGATTGCTACATAGTTCTCTACACATACCATTCTCACGAACGAAAAGAAGATTATTACTTATGTTGGTGGATTGGAGAGGATAGCATCGAGGTACGAATGTCCTTGCATATAAGGGTCAAATGCGTCTTTATAGAATTTTCTTAATTGAATCATTATTGTGGATTCAGGAGGATCGAGAAATGGCTGCACAATTGGCTAGCACAATGTGCAATTCACTTAAAGGGAGACCTGTGCTGGTATTACTTTTTTTCGCCGACTGTTTTTCAGTCAAAAACTCAAAATGAAGCTTAATTGTGACATCTACGTTATCCAGGGTCGGGTATACCAAGGCAAAGAACCACCACAATTTGTTGCAATATTCCAGCCCATGCTGGTCCTTAAGGTATCTCTCCATATGTCACATAGAGGATATTTTTGTCGTTTAACGTATAGAATAACCAAGACAAGTTTCTTTCCTTTTTTCAGGGTGGATTAAGCTCTGGCTATAAAAATCATATTGAAGAAAATGGCTTGAATGATGAAACCTATGCTTCTGATACTGTTGGCCTTTTCAGGATATCTGGAACTTCTAGTCATAACAACAAAGCAGTTCAAGTCGATGTTGTATGCATGCTTATCGACCCTTTAAGTTTTCCCCTCTTTGGATATTAAGTTGTCAGTGCCTGATAATCTTTTTCTTTATTCTACACTATCTTTCCAATTTAGTCATGCTGCAAAAGCTACGTTATGAGATCCTTCTAGTCGTCACTTGAACATGTTCTCAGACTATGTCTAGATAGATAGGTAGCTTCTGTTCTATGTTGAAAGAGTCTCAGAGAGTTGTTCTTATGGATTACGTAAACATCTGTCCAGGGATGTAATTTAGGATTCTTTTCAATATATATTGAAGCTGTCTAAATGATAGTCTAATTGAAAATTTATGTTAAACTTTGTACTTATGTATAGTCTCCATTTCTCCGTACTGTCACGTTAAAGTCTAAGTTGCTGTTTTCATTATGTCCAAAGCTACTATGAACTTTGTTGTAAAGTTTCCAAAATAGAATTTTACAACCTCGATTTCTAAATTTTTCTCCCGGTTTCTGAACTCTAACAGGTGGCAACTTCACTGAACACTTATGAGTGTTTTCTTCTGCAATCTAGCTCTTCAGTATTCATTTGGCATGGAAAGCAAAGTACCCATGAGCAACAGAACTTAGCAGCAAAGATTGTGGAATTCTTGAAGGTGAGGCTTTTATCGAAGTGGAAAAAAGGCGCTCTTTGTCATTGTTATCCCAACTAACATACCCTGTGTTTATCCTAGTTTATGCTGCATTAGGCTAATCTTGTTTGGTGTGTTTTATTCACAAACTCAGCCCGGAGTGACCGTTAAACACACCAAGGAAGGAACTGAAAGCTCAGCTTTCTGGCTTGGTATTGGAGAAAAACAAGATTATACCAGCAACAAATTAGCTCCTGAAGCCACCAGGGAACCTCACTTGTTTTCTTGTTCTGTTAATAGAGGTGCATCCTTCTCACCCTTCGATGTTTATCCCGAATGAGGAAATTTTTCTCTTCTAATTGTCTTTATCAAATGATTTCATGTTAACTCATGGATGTCCAGGAAAATTCGAGGTAATATCTAGAGAATTCAGTTAAAACTAAATTTAAAATTTCTGGTTGTGTATATCAAACAGGTTAATATTTTCTATTAGAATAACAGGTTGAAGAAATCTATAACTTCACTCAAGATGATTTGTTGACTGAGGATGTCATGGTTCTCGACACACATGCTGAAGTTTTCGTTTGGGTTGGTCAATCAACAGACTCCAAAGAAAAGCAAAGTTCTTTTGAAATTGGACAGGTAATACTAGATAGTGTCATATGTATCTCATATATTGAAAGTACTTGTTCATTTTCATTTTTGCTCGAGTAATCGAAGAAGTTGATCACAGAAATATGTAGAGCTGGCTACATCTTTGGAAGGGTTATCCTCTTATGTTCCATTGTATAAAGTCACAGAAGGAAATGAACCATGCTTCTTTACAACATTTTTCTCATGGGATCCTGTAAAAGCTACTGTAAGTGACTAAAGCTCTCTATCTCTCGTTGTATCGTTTGAATTTGGTATGGTACTTGGAAGATAAGATGTAGAGTGACTATAAAAGCTGCATTTGTCAACCTCACGAGAGACATATCGAGACAATAATAAGTGAAACTCATTAGTCATTTCAGCAACTTTTAACACTCTGACTTACGTGTTTAATCAGGCACACGGAAACTCATTCCAAAAGAAGGTTATGCTACTCTTTGGATTTGGTCATGCTTCCGAGGTAATTGGTCTTGTTTTTCCATTACTATAATCTCATCTAAGTTACATAAATCATACAATGGTGCAAGAATGATGCATTGTTTTCCATATCATATATTAGTTGTTTGACAGTAGCTTTTCGTATCATCAACCGAGTTTCATAATACAAGACTTCATTAGTTATTCAAGAAGTTTAGACCTTGTACTCTATATTTCAGAATCATAGAACAAATCAAGATGGACCAACTCAAAGAGCCTCAGCATTAGCTGCTTTAAACTCTGCATTTACTTCATCGTCTGCTGCGAAAGCTAGTTCTGTTCCAAAGCCTACCGGAGCAAGTCAGAGTTCACAAAGAGCAGCTGCAGTAGCTGCATTGTCTAATGTTCTTACAGAGGAAATGAAACAGTCAAATTCGCGCGGATCTTCTCTCCAATCAAGTAGAAGTCCATCAGCTAGCCCAACTGGTACAAAGCTTCGCTTGTTCTGGTATTTGTCGTGTGAATTATGAAGAGATCTCGTGTTTGCTATGGAAGCGTTTGTACTCGTGACTTATTAATTCATGACATACAAGTTAAGGTTATTAAGCGTGTTTGCAACAAATTTTATAGTGATGGAAAATAAACTGCAAACACAAATAAAATACGATGAAACAGAAATGCTGATGAATATTTGTGACTACAATTCTATTCCTCCCTTAAATCTTCTTGAGATGTACACTGCTTGATCGTTGGGAACGTCAAGCAATGACTTTGACAAAAACAGTAAAATTTGATGTCTTGATCACTTTATGAATATCGCTGGAGCTTATGAGATTTTGAGAATCCCCTAAATTGAAGGAATATGTTACTTTAATATAGGCGTGAGCTAGGATATAGGATAGAGTAGCCTCTAAAAATCGTAACAGAGATTTGGCTCGTCTTATAGAGTCCTACAAAATCTCGATATCTACAATGTGTCTGTGTCTCTCTCTCTATGATTGTAACATGTTAATGATTACTTAGATTGAATATCATTGCAAACATTTGAAGCGAATCAACATGGTTTCAACTTGGTACTTTTATGTTTTTTTTCAGCTAGGACAAAGCATGCTCGGTTTAAAGAATCCGAAGAACGTTCAGAACATCAGGAGAACGAGGCATCTGAGCACGCAGCAGAGACTAATGAAGAGGACTCGGACCTGAAACCACCAGACGAGGTGTTCAGTTATGAGCAGCTGAAGGCTAAGTCGGAAAATCCTGCTACTGGCATTGATACTAAACGAAGAGAGGTTTGTAGCTCGAGTATCATTCATTCTAATGAAAAGCACATTCTTCTTTTCCTCATCATAAACATTTTTTCAGGCTTATCTTTCGGATGAGGAATTCGAATCTGTACTAGGAATGACTAAAGAAGCATTTTACAAGGTCCCAAAATGGAAGCAAGACGTGCACAAAAAGAAGGTTGATCTGTTTTAGTACACGAACGACAAATATTCCAAAATCTTGCATATCAACATATGTTGTTGATGTGATTTTTCGTCGTGGATTGAGGTACATGATGCCTGGATTTACTTATAGTTTTGCTTTTCATGATTCCAGTAGAGCAAAAAATGATCATCTTTCAAGTACTCCACTTTGCTATGGACATAGGGTGATCATCAGTTGTTGGTTTAACGAAATATATTGCTTCCAATTCAAACTATGTATACATATGAAAAAAGATATATATATATATATATATACATATATAATAAGATCAAACTCATTCTGAACGTGAATTCGCCTTCCAAGGTTGTAGCTAAAAGTGTGAAGACTAATTCTTTGGTTCAACTAAAGAGTGTATGCATTCATTTGTAATTAACTAAGTTGATAATTGAAAGATTTTGCAAGTTGATCGAGTGTTTGACCCTAATGTGTCAAACTAATGAAACTTGCATATATCTAGTACTTTTCATTTCATCATTTACGAGATAATTTATAATCATATAAATGCTACGGCTTGTTTTATTATACAAGTTTCAATTATTTTTTTTTAAACTTTGTTCTCGGTCAAATATCACTACATAAATCCAACGGAAGTAGTTGAATTGAAATCCAAAAAAAAAAATCATAGCGTTTACATTAAAAGCTAATAGATGCATACGTAAACTTAACTAATACATAAAATTATATGATATATATATATATAAACACACCTGATACAAATAAATATTATCTTAAAAAAAACTTATGTTTGGCAAATTTGAATATTGTGAAGAGATCTATAGATTGGCGTGCGGTGATCAGTGCTAAGATTATCTGTCTATTATTAATGTTATATATATATATACTGCTATTTATTAAAAAAGATTAGTGGTCAACTATTTGTAATTTTTAAAAACACAGACACTGATTGGCCTTAGCTCTGAAAAATAGAATATTTTTCGGGTCGTTTTAATTTATGTGAAATTTTTAAATATAAATACTTTATTTCGAATGATAGATAAAAGTTTCTTGCATTTTTAATTTTACTGTTTAGAATGATTTATCATGCATTTTAAAGTTTTTTTTCTTTTGACTTTTCATTTTTGTTATTTCTTTTGTCATATTGCTTCAAACTTTTTCCTTTTAGGATTTATCAAAAATGATTTCTTTACGTTTAAGCTATAGAAATGAAATCTACGTATATTCTATTTTTATTAGATTTTAATTTGACATATTACACAAAATATATTATCGTAGGTATTCTTTAAATGTTAAGCAACACTTGTATGCTTGGCTGGCTGGAAAAAAGAGCTGGCAAAAGAAGTTGTATAGTTAATTATATATCATGTAATGAAAGTGCAAAAGAATGAAATGATACGTTACTGCTTTTATGGAGTTTGTCAAAAGGAGTTGAAACACGCTTTGGAAATTTGGTAAAAATCACATGATGGTTCCAACTATATATATTCTATCTGAGTTAATTTATTTATTTAATTTTAATTTGATGTAAAATTTATAAAATAACATAATGTTTAAATCTTCTAATCTTAAATTATAAATATATAAAATACTCTTTTTGTTTGACTTTGCTAGTGATGATTGCTAAAATCATAAATTGACACAACAACCTGTCACCTTTAAGAATAACACTAGCTCGATTAATAATTTTGTATCGAATTAAATTACATGTTTTATCACTGTAAATTTTTGATAATCTTTTTTTAAAAAAAACTCATACTACAACCCCTAATATGCATTATTTACTGTTATATTCACCAAAGAAATTCAGCATTTATTTACATTATATAAAAGCTTATCACACATTGTCTCTTGCTCTTTAAATTTGTGGTGATATCCCTTTAAAGTTTTTTTTGGATTTAATATCGTTCTCGTAGCTCTAATATCGATTTAATCAATTATTGCTTCGAGATATCTCGAGGAGAAAATGAATATATTTTAATTTCGTATAATATTTTACTCTTAATTAGAAGTTAACGATTGATTCTTTCAAATTAATCTCCAATCTCACTCAATTTTATCTAAACGTCATATATCTATTTGATTTGACAAAGCAAATCAAATAAACCCCTCCCCACCTCTAGATATACATTACTTTGCACAAATGATCCATATAACATTTACTATTACATTATTATTTACACGACAATCAATTACTACAAATTATATCATTTTGATACTTAAATAATCATAATGTAATTTCGATCTTATCAAGAAAATTTTCAGAACATAATTGACCAAATTCTATTATGAACAATTAATACAAAGTACATAATCCTATAATTAACGATTTTTTAAAACTAATTTAACTACTAAGTAACAATTACTATGAACTTAAATACTTCTTAAAAACATAATTAATATCAATATTACTATTTCCACGACTAATAATAGAAAATTTCGATTCTAATAAAGAACTTGATGTTAGTGAACTCAGATCAATAATTGACTCGCTCAAAATCAACTCAATATTCTTCATCATGAACTCATTTCTAACGACTTGATCTGACTCGTTAATCGAGTTCTTCTTCTTTCGTTGCATCGATTCCTGGATGATTTTGATTAACATTGCATTCGATAATCTTCGAATTCCTCTTAATCCACCCATGATGATTTCAGCGCTTACCTGTTTTTTATGAGTTTTTTCGAAGTTTTTTCTTCGAAAAATAAGAATCTGAGTTTGACTCAGATTCTTAATTCGACTCGGTGAATCACCGAGTACGAAAATTTCTTTCACGTTCACTAATATTATATGATTGAAATATCTTTTAATTCGACCAAATAACATTGGGTAATAAGCCCATCTTCTTAAATTCATTGGAACATGATCCATAAACCCGGATAATGAATTTTCCGGGTCAAGTTCATCGGCGTAAAACCCGATAACTGACCCACAACTCAATTGAATTGATTCAGCTTCTTCGTCAATGAAATTGCTCTGTTTTTTGCGACCCCAGATGGGTTCTTCACTTGCATTTGCTTTATTATGGGTCGAGTCGAAAATGGTAGAGTTGTATTCGTAGGCATTGATGAGTTTGAAGAACGAGGTGTTTTCTTCAACAATGGTGTTTTCAAAAAGAACGGATTTTTTCGGGAAAACGAACAAAATGTCGGATTTTGAGCTGATTTTGGACCTGTAAATGAGTTTTATGAACAATTTCAGTTCTTGAACAGTGACGGATTCAATGACATGAGCTACAATTAAATCACTCATGGATCTTGTTCCTTTTCTGAACAGAGTACCCATTCCTTGCAATGCATGTTGCTGATATGATGGGGATTTTGAATTTTGAAGTTTGAATCTTGAAGATGGTTCAAAAGTGGAAACTGTAAAGAGGAGAAAAGTGATGAAAATGAGAAAAACACAAATTGAGATTATAAATTGAGCTCTAAACAGAGTGTTGATGTATTTCAATGGAGAAAGATTGTTTTTTTGCTTGTTTTTGGTGATAATGGTGGATTCATCATCTGGGAATAAAATGAAGAAGAAACCCATTGCTTTAAATCCCATTCTTTCTCACTTTCTTACACAGAGACACTCAGTGAAGAGGTTATTTTTTTGGCTATATATGTGTGTGTTTCTGAGCACTCTGTTTTTGCCTTTTTTTTAGCTGTTTTTGTGTATGGGGAAGATGAAGGATTATAAGAGTCCAGAGGAGTTGTTACTCTGTTATTATATTTCGATGTTTGATATTCGTATAATTAAATTTGAATTTGCGCATCGTGTTTTTGAAAGAGGTGCTTTTAAATGGATCTTTCTTTTCGTAGATTTTGTATTGTTTCCTTGTTATTTTGTATATTTTCTTCACTGTTTTCTAATTCTTCACTTGAGTCGAGGATCTTTTGAGAATAATTTTTTTATCTTTTTGAGGTAGTAATAAGACCTGCGTACGATCTATTCTTCTTAGACTTCATTTGTGAAATTTTACTAAGTATGTTATTGTTGTGGTAGTAGTACTTTTAAAAGGATTTTCATTGAGAAATTTAAAATCGAGAGAATGAATATCAATCATAGAAAATATGAACTAAACTCGGCTACAAATTATTAGTTTCATCTTCAAACTATTGACAACTTTAAAAATATTTATTTATGTCACTAATTGAACTTAAATATACTCTCAAACTTGCAATACGAGTGAAATATACTTTTAAATTTTCTAAAGTGTTTTCAACACTTCTCTTGACTTTTTAGTCTTATGCTCTACAAGAGTTTTGAAACTTCTTATCAAGTACTAAATTTTGATTAAATAAATAAAATAATATTTTTAATATTATTAAAAATTTATCAACAAAATAAATAATTTATATTAAATTTAAAAATATTTCAATACTTTCTCTTTTATTATAATCAAAGATCACATTTTTTTAGACCAAAATAAAAGACTTTTTAAAGCCTATAGATGTTGGTTTTCGATGATCAACCAAAAGGAAAAAAAAAGTGAAACTTTTGGGGAAGAGAAAAAGAAAAAGTGTAATTCTAAGGGGAAAAAAAAGGAGGAAAATGAAATAATATTGTCTTTAAATGAGCAAAATAGGGCAGCAAACATGAGAGGGAGAGAATTTTAAATTATACAAATATGGGTATTGATGTGTAAGATTTTAAAAGTAGTGAACAAAAATGAATTTTTAAATATTTATTGGTTATTACTATTAAATAAACATGTATATATAGAGTTGAATTAGATTAAGAATTTAAATTTTATGAATTTATATTTAAGGTTATTATTTTTTAATATTGAGCACATTATATGTTTAAAGTTATGAGTTTTACGTCTATTGTTTATCATAAAAATTCTTCTGAATTTGGTTTGAAAATTCACTTTAACATTTAAATTTAGCGGGAATACCTCCTTAACATCTTTGAAATGAATTAAACACCACCCTGAGATTATTATTCCACTCTCACTTGCCACATCATAGCCATATAAGTGCCACAACAATACCATATCAGCATCACGTTATTAATTATTTTCATCGTTTTTCTTTAGCACTTCTTAAAATTAATTTACACTAATTAATTAATTCAAAGTGCATTTTCTAAAATTAAAATTAAAAATATTGACCCGTTTTTATTTTACCCCATACCCAGCCCCCACCCACCCCCTTACTTCTTTCTCCTTCCTTCTTCTTCACCATTTCTAACTCTTTAATGTTTATTTTTCCCCTCTCCATATTTTCCAACTACGTCCACCATCCAAACTCCTTTCATCGTAACTCTCAAATCACCGCCGAAGCTCTATTACTAGATTCTCCAAAACACCAACAAACAACTGAATCACCAATTCGCCATCACTTTCTTCCTTAAAACACCATTAATAGTGAGCTTCGAAGCTCTTAGACGAAGCAACAAAACAACAACAATCGGCCCGTTTCTCTTTCTCTCGCGTCTTATTTGGTAAACCTCCAACACCGGAGAGATAAAGGATCTACCATCACTGTCTTCGTCTTTGAAAAAATCGAAAATCAAAAAAATCACTGATTCTACCTCCGCAAAGTCCGGTAAACTAGCAAGTTTTTTCGCTCCGATGAAAATCGATAAAATTTATATGTATGAAATTGACGTCAATAATCAGATGATGGTGTTGGATTTTGTGGATTACTACTAAGATTGTGAAATTGAAGTAGTTAATAGAGTTAAAGGTGAAGATGGAGGAAAAAATGATGCTTCAACGGGGAAGACAATAAAATAAAGAAAATAAAAGTTAAAATTTTTATGGGCCAGTAAAATTATTCATATATTTTAATATAAGTTAATATATTAAGAAAATAATATTTAAAATATTTATTATATATAATAAAAATATGTCATTTGTATGATTGTATAATTTTTTTTCTTTTTTAACTTCTTCACACGCTATAAGGAGAGTGAAATCACTCTCTTTGCCATGTCATCCTCTAGGGTGATTTTTAATTCATTTCACAGATATTAAAGAGGTATTTAAATGTCCGTATAATTTAAATGCTAAAGTAAATTTTTAAATCAAATTAGTCAAACTTTTATGTATGTTCCCTAATTTTATTAAATTTTATACTCTAAATCAAAAGTTATAGATTGAACTGAACTCATTCTTATGATGGCACACTCATTATAGTGCATATATAGTTCAAGTTCATAAATAAATAATTAAGTTAAATAAAAATTACTAAAGTCCAATTATATATATGACTATAGTACAAACAAAATAATTGAAATGAAGCACAAGATATTTGCATGATCACTAAATAACATGTTGATTGACACACTCTTACGATAAAGTTATCAAGTTCGATAAGATATATAATTATTCTTATATCATAAAAAATTAAAAAAAATTATTTTTGAAATATACTTAGAATTACTCTTATATCATAAAAAATTAAAAAAATTATTTTCGAAATACACTTTTAAAGTGGAATAATTTTACCTTTTGATAGTTCTAGAAACTATTAAATAGAATGTTTTTGCATATATACCTTCATGTTCGAGCCGCCTTCAAATGTCTTGGCATGACTTTATATATAATTATTCAAACTTCTATCTCTTTAATTAATATAATTTTAAAAAGTGCACTTTATTTGATGAGAAAATTATATGAACATAATTACTAATTAGTACTTCAATTATATATTAATATTATTACTTAAAAACTAAAGTAACCATATCCATCATCTATGTCATACTTTAAACATGGCCAGTTTCTTGTCACCTCCCTTTTTTCTTTTGCATATTAATTTTTCTATCGAAGTAATCGAATAATCATTTTTATTATTTATTTAACACACCGTTTAAAGTATAGTAGATAAGAATAATTTTATCAAATTATTTTTATTAAATATATGTCATTTAAATATAAGAAATTTAGCTAACTAGTCAAAAAAACTAACTTATTTAGTAATAATATCCATACTTTAATAATGTTAGTAAACATGTCAAAGATGTCATTATTTTAAAAATAAATAATTATTCTGATATTATTAATATTTTCTCTCTCATTATTTACATCCTTTTTTTCCCTCATAATTACACATTTTCCTATATTTATGTAATTGGATATATATTAATGTCATTTTAATTTTTCTTAAGCTTATCAATTTCTCTATCTTACTTTCTTCCTAATCAAATCCTAAGATTTTTCTCTTTTTTCTTACTCTTCTTTTCAATTTCTCTCTCTAACATTCTTCCAAATCAATTCCACAGATTTTCGATTAATATATTAATATTTTCTATTATTCTCATTTAATTTCATTGCAAGATTTGATTTGAAGATTAACATTGATTTGGGTATTATGTTTTTCAGATTCCTTATTTATTTACTTATTGATTTTAGTGTTTTTATTAATTCTTTTTGTTTTGTTGTTGTTCTTAAAACATTTTTTAGGGTTTGAGACTACATAATTCTCTCTTCAATGACGTTTTCAAGAGAGTTACTAGAGGTATTGAACAAAATAATCAATGTTCTTCTGATTTTTCATCATTTAATTTTTTTCACTCGAGAATTAAACAACAATGTAGGTTCCGCTTCTAAATCTAAGGAGGATATACGACGGGGGAAAATGTCTGAATCCGTCGATGTGCAAAATCCCACACAAATTCATAACCATGAAGTTGAAGAAGACCAATTTGTTGGAGAAGAGGGTTTCTTTTTGCATGTTCTGTGTTTTGCATGTTTAGTTTAATTTGTTTAGTAATTTTTAAGATTCCAAAAAATTTATGTTACAATGTGTTTGGAAGTGTATATGGAATTTTTATTATGTTATAGTTAGTATTTATTTTTGTATTTCATATATTTATTGTATTTTGTTCTGTTTTTTTTGTGTGTTAGTTATGTCAATGTAACACATTATATGAGTTTGATTGTGTATATTTCATAGTTTTAATATTTTTGTATTTCATAGTTTTATTGTTTATTGTATTCATAAATTTGGAAGTATATATTAAATTTTGATACTTTTTTAGTAAGTATGTATTTTTACAATTAATAGTTGTATTTATTTAAAAATTATGTATCATTGTTTCTGAATTTGACATTTTTTTCTAATTTGATTTATTCTAAAGGTATGTCACTAGTTATTTATTTTATTTAAGAATGAGTACACCAAATATTCAATTATTTCTTTTTAATTTTATATTTCATTCAGTTTTTCATCATACTAATTTTTTTTGTATTTTATATATTATTACACAAAATTCTAAATAAAAACTAGAATAAATAGAAATACAAATAAAATACATATTGAAATGAATACATACAAGATTTTTGAAGAAAAAAATAACTATATAGGGAAAAAAATATATGAGTACAAATATATTTCTTAAATGACTATATAGATACATTCGGCATACCTATTAGAATGAATACAAACCAATAAAAAACTATAATAAATATGAATTGAATATATTGTGGGATGAATATAATTTTAAAAAGGTAAACATTCTGGAGAAAAAAAAAGAACGAAGTTTAAATTTTATTTGAAAATGTAACTGATGAGAAAATTAAGTGATCCTTACCTTTTTTTTGAAATATTCTCTCCCTTGATTTTCTCCCTTTTGTTATTAAATAATTATATTCTTTAAATAAAAACAAATAATAAAAACATAAATAAGATACATAACAAACTAAAATTTGACGTTTTTACTAAATATTGAAAGTGTTGCTAATGAGCCCTCTTAAATGTTAAAATATTGACATTTTGAAAATTTTTCCAATAAATATTGAGAAATGATTAGTATTTGATAGTAACAATAAAATAGATGAAAAATGATAAATTATTCATTAATTTTATAAATTAATTGAACAAGTGTTGTTTTACATCCTTATTGATAATGTTTATATTATTGATATATAATTAAGTTTACTCTTACAATTAAATACATATAATTCAATTTTCAAATGTTTGAACTAACTTGTGTTCACTTCATCAAAAATATCGAATAACTCTATTCAATAGTACGATAATATATGTCTTCTTTTCCTATTTTTATTTGCATAGTTTGAGAGAGAAAAAGACTAGCAATTTCATTCAACTCTAACTCTTTTTCTCTTCCTTTCTATTTCTTCTTCAACTTCTAGCCTCACTCCAAACAACATTGGCCTTTTACCATTTTGCCCTTCTTTTTTTTCTTCTTCTTTTGATTTTTTTGACAAAATGGCCACTAGATCAATAAGCTCTTTGCATTTCTTATTTACTAGTGAAAGCTCATAGCTTAGTTCTCCATTTTCCATTTTGAGCCTTTTATTCTCATCAACAAGGCTATTGTACTCAAATGATGATGAAGAATTATAAGCTGAAGATGATGACTTTTGATCTTCATCTTCACTTTCTTTCCTGTTGTTTTTGTTAGGTTGTTGTTTGTTTGTCCATGCTTTTTTTCGACGAATATCACATAATAAATTCTTGTCTCCCTTGCGAAACAAGTCGTTGCTAAACTCCCACTGACTTGTTGTAATTTTACGAAAACCCTAGTCAACACATGAAGTAAGTTAGGATCAAATTGATTAATGAATCACAAGAACTATACTCAACAAAATTAAAGATATATAGTTCTAGGCCAAGAAATATCATATGTTATTAGTCTCAAACTTGATTTATTATAATATTTTTTTATTAATACTGACAATGTATATAACAGAAATGTATTGTAGTTAATTTCGTCCTTATATACTATGGTTTTCTAAATCAATCGAATCACAAATATAGCAACACCAATAATTCACTATGCATGAAAGACACAATTATATATATCTTTAAACTAATCATTTTTTTAAAAAAAAGATCGATTAACATTTAATCTAAAATATATTTACATGTAATATTTTTTTAATTAGAAAAATAAGATAAGTTATCTGCTATTAATATTTATGGAGATCACTATTTGTTTTCATTCTCTTTACCAAGTAAGTAAATAAGATAAAAATCTTATAAGTGATCTGATCGTATAAAATATCGACACGTTAAATTTTGTTCAGGAAAGGGTAGAATAGTAAACATACATAGGTATTAAGCTGCCGGACAAAGCTAGAAAAGTTGCTATGTTTGAAAAGTGTTGGAAGCAAATCTCTAGCAAACTCCGCCGGCTGCCGGACTATAAACGCCGATCCATCGGAATTCCAAGAAATGACGTCATCCGTCGCCGGATCCTCCACCAACATGTATGTTTTTAGCAAGAATGGTGATGTTGATGCCTTCCTTACATACTCTAACAAATTCCTTTCACATTCATCCCCTAATTCTCCCATTCAAAAAATTACGTTGCTCGTATAGTAAACGCTAAGGTTATCAATAAATAAAAAAAAGATGAATGACGATTAATTTGAAATGGAGAATAACAAAAGAGCGGTTAAAAAACTCCAATCCCAACAATAAAAACCTAAAACAAATCCAAAATTCATGAGAAATACAAGAGGGAATAATATATTGGGTACATGAGAGTTATATAAGAGAAAAGCAAATAATATTTTCTTGAAACTTATGCTTTTTATATAGTTGTAGAAGGAGGACAACTATAACTAGAAAACTTGTTTTCATACGCTATAATATTTATAATATTTTTAAAGAGGTTTGATTGGAAATTAAATTATATAAAAATTATTAAAATTTATAATTTTTAAATATATTATAAATTCATAATTTTGAATATGTTATTTCGAAGATCTTGATTTTGTGTAAAAATAAAGAAATGTCGTTATTCGCCCACATTATTATTTTGAATTGGGAGTATATAGTAATGTGTCTTTTTTTTAATAACATATAATAATGTGTTGAATATAGTCATGTGCATCTTCTAGACGATCTATTGGATTAATTAATATTAATTAGTCCACTTCTAGAGAATGTGTTTTATTTCTTATTATTTTGTTAGCTTGGTAGAATTTGGTGACCATATTCTAGAAAGATTAAAAAAATTAAATTAGTGTTTTACTTGTTAAAAATCTCTTTAATGTGAAGACTAAAATTACAAATTTAACATTATCATGCTAAAACTAGTACTTATTTGTGTTGTGACAAGATTTGATCAACTCAAACCCAATCATATCAACTTGAGTTATAATAAAGTGTAAGTATTCATTCATCTTTAATCATAGATTTTAAATTCAAGTACTTTAGATATGGAGTCATTTTTATAAAAAAAATATTTTATCCTTAATATTAAACTTTTTAAACTTAAATTAAAATTAATATTTAATATGAATATCAAACAAAACTCAGTGATAAATCACGTGAAAGAGCAATTTAGCACTTGGTAATATATTAGTACACTTTTCTTCTCTCTTTTTAATCTTATTTTATTTTTTAGATAAATGACTGAGAATTTAATTAAGATCTTCTAGATGAGCATCCATTCAGATAAATTAAAATAATTAGCGTGGACTAATTAAATAAATATTATTAAATTTGTTTCAGTTTATAGTGTATGTGACATTGATTTTTTATGAATTTATTTTATTATGAATGAAACAATATATATATATATATATATATATATATATATATATATAACGTTAACTAGAAGTTCGACCAAAAAAATTATTATAGTTTTTAAAAAATAATTATAGTCATATTAATTACCCGTTTAAAATTATTTTTATTTTTTTTAAAAAAAATTATATATGTAACATAAATTTTAAATGATTGAGTAATAATCTAGTAGCGTTTATGGCTTTTGTGAACATTTTAATTTGTTCCCAAACAAAGAAAAAAAATGAATTTCAAATGTATTGACTCTCAAAATTTTAATCGTGCAATTAAAATTAGGGCGGAATAAATATTATTATAGATGATAATTTTACAAGATTGACCAGTGTACGCAAAGAAACAAAAAAATAATAATAATAAAATAGACACTTTAACGTCCATGTAGATTGATGAGTCAATTGATTTATATTTCGTCTGCTTTTAACAACTTGTTTTGCTGTTATCTAACATGAAAAAATAGAGATAAAAGAAATTAAATTATCTACAATGTGCATATCAGAAAATACTTCTTTGCTTCAAAAATCTTTTGGGACCTGTTAATTTAGGGGGTTTATGTTTATGGTTAAAAATTAAATCGGATTGTAATTTAAATTAAATTGATTTAAAAAATTGATTTTTGTTTATTTTGATTAGGTTTGATTTTATATTTTAAAAAATAAGACATTATTTGATTTGATTTTGTTGCTAAAAATAACCACAAAAATAACCAGACCAAACAAATAAATTAGATACATATGTTTATTTATATATTATTCATACATAAATGATAAATATTTTGTTAAATTTTAATCAAATTAAGTATTTAACTTTACCAATTTTAGCTCAACTATTACAATTCTAAGCCCAAGTCCATCAAAATTTATTACTTTAATCTTTATTTTATTGAGGAATATGATAAAAGTATTGATAAGAGTTGAATTAGTTAGTTAGTTAAAGTTCAATTAGTTAGTTAACTAGTTAGTTGTTAGTTGCTAATTGTTAAGCTTAGTTTGTTATTAGTTTGTTAGCCAGCTGTCCTTTTATGATTGGTGCATTAACATTGTTAGTTAGCAAATTGATTGTATATATACATGAGTAGTTTGTACATTG
Source organism: Solanum pennellii (assembly GCF_001406875.1). NCBI lineage: Eukaryota > Viridiplantae > Streptophyta > Magnoliopsida > Solanales > Solanaceae > Solanum > Solanum pennellii. The sequence continues at coordinate 77,730,494 of NC_028646.1, read as the reverse complement.
TAAAGTAGAATACATATTGTAAAAGACATGAGGATGAAACTCTCTCAATAACATTCTTCTTCTTCTTCTTCTTCTTCTTCTTCTTCTTCAATCTTCCACTGGCAATTGTCCTGCATTAACAAATTGATATGATATCAGAGCAGGAGTACAATCTCTGAGTAATTCCAGCTCATTTTGATCTCTGGATCTGTAGATCGGGAGAGATAATAATGGCAAACAAAATCGATCATACACACCCTCTGTATTTGTCTTCTTCTGATGTCACAGGTGCAGTTCAAATTGGGATTCAACTTGTAGGGATGGAGAATTATACTTTGTGGAGCAGGGCAATGGAGTTAACATTGCTAACAAAGAATAAATTGGGATTTGTTGATGGCAGCATCAAACGTGAAGATTACACAGTCGATTCTGAGAAGAAACAGTGGGATCGATGTAATGCAATGGTGCTTTCATGGCTTATGAACAATGTGAGCAAGGAATTGATGAGTGGAATCCTATTTCGTTCTAATGCATCACTGGTTTGGAGTGATATGAAGGAACGATTTGACAAAGTGAATATGTCGAGGATATTTCACTTACACAAGTCGATTGTTACACATACTCAAGGTACTTCTCCAGTCTCAGTATACTATTCCAAGTTGAAAGATCTGTGGGATGAATTTGATTCAATTGTTCCTCCTCCATCTTGTAATTGTGAAAGATCTAAAGAATATGTTGATAGCATGCTTAGACAGAAGCTTCTGCAGTTTTTGATGGGCTTGAATGACAATTATAGTCATGCTCGAAGCCAAATTCTCATGATGAGTACACCTCCAACTGTTAATCAATGTTATGCTATGATAATTCAAGATGAAAGTCAAAGAGAGTTAAGTGGAGATCACTATAATTTAGGAGGGCAAATGGATCCTACAGCTTTGTTCACTAGTAGATCCGGAGGGAACAATTTTAGTGGTCAGAATAATCGAAGTGGTAATGTGAAGTTTAACAAACAGAGAAGTGGATATTTGTATTGTGATCATTGTGATATGAAAGGCCACAATAGAGCTGATTGTAACAAGCTGAAGTACTGTGTTCACTGTCACAAACATGGACATCTAAAGGAATCTTGCTATCAGTTAATAGGCTATCCTACCAATTATAAAGGGAAGAGACAAGCAAATGTTATGACAACAGACTACAATCCTCAATTTAACAATTCAGGTAGCTCAACTAATGGTAATGTTGTAGATCAGATGCAGCAGTTTAAGAGTGGTGATTCACATCAGATGTCACAACAATATGAAAGTAATCCAAGTTCAAGTGGTTCAGGAGCTGTTTTATCTCAACATTTTACACCTGATCAATACCAACAAGTTTTGCAGATGATGAACAAGTCATTGATTCATGAGGGAATCTACCAATAGTAGTGCCAATACAACAGGTATATTTGCAGGACATTCTCAGTTTACTCCTTCAACTTCTAGTCTTGATTGGATTGTTGATAGTGGGCCAACTGATCATATGGTGAGAACTAAAGATTTGCTAACTCATGGATCAACAGTAAAGAGTTCAGGAAATGTTCAGCTTCCAAATGGTGATTCCACTAAGGTCACACATTCAGGCTGCTCTCAACTACAAGGAGGTGAAGTAGTTAAGAATGTTTTATATGTGCCAGAACTTAACTTCAATCTTCTTTCAGTGGCTAAACTTACTAGGCAATTGAATTGTTGTGCAATTTTCTATCCTGATTTCTTTCTCCTTCAGGATCTCTTCACTGGGAAAGTGAAGGAGATTGGTGAAGAAAAAGGTGGTCTATACATCTTAAAGTCATCACAACTGAAAGACACTGCTCATAGGAGTTTTGTTGCAGTGAAGAATTCTGATGAAAGTGAAGTTTGGCATAAGAGGCTAGGTCACATTCCTATGAGTGTTCTCAGGAAGATAGACATATTTGCTCATAAAAGGGATTTCCAATTGAAATGTTGCAATATTTGTCCATTAGCTAGACAAGTCAGACTACCATTTCCTAATAGCAGTACTAGAAGTACACAATGTTTTGATCTAGTTCACATGGATGTATGGGGACCTTACAAGATTACAACTCATAATAAAATGAAGTTCTTTCTTACTTTGGTTGATGATCACTCTAGATGGACATGGATATATCTCATGCATCTCAAGTCTGATGTCTCTACCATATTGAAACAGTTCCTTGCTATGGTTAAGACTCAATTCAATGTTCAAGTTAAAATCTTTAGATCAGATAATGGTGGAGAGTTTTTTAATGCTCAAGTGAGTGAACTGTTTGAATCTCAAGGAATTATACATCAGAGTTCTTGTCCATATACACCTCAACAAAATGGTGTAGTGGAGAGAAAACATAGACACATAATGGAGACAGCAAGAGCTATTAGATTTCAAGGCAATATTCCAATCAGGTTTTGGGGAGAATGTGCCTTAGCTGCTGTTCATATCATCAATAGAATTCCATCCACTGTGTTACTTAATAAGTCTCCTTTTGAAATGATGTTTGGTAAACCTCCAGACTTGTCTTACATGAAGATCATTGGATGTTTGTGTTATGCAACTACACTGTTGAGATCTGATAAATTTGGTCCTAGAGCCATCAAATCAGTACTTATGGGTTATGGTACCACACAGAAGGGATACAAACTCTATGATCTACAAAATAGAGTTTTCTTTGTCAGTAGAGATGTGGTTTTTAATGAATCTATCTTTCCCTTTCAAAATCAGTGTTTTGATGACATACAAGACAGTGTATCATCCATTGAATATTCAGATTTGCCAGTCAGATTTGATGATCTTGAGGATCATCATCAACAGGATCAACCAACCATAGCTGATCCCATTGATAATGTTGATAATGCATTTGCCAATGATCTTGAGGATCATCATCAGCAGGATCAATCAACTATGGATGATTCACTTTTGAGCTCCAACAGACGACAATCAACTAGAACTTCTAGGCCTCCTCTTTGGCAAAAGGATTTTGTTACCACATTCAAGTCTAGATCAAGGTCCAATTGTTTGTACTCTCTGGAAAATAACATTGATTACAGAAATTTGTCTCCCTCTTATCAATGTTGCATTGCTAATCTTTCAGTTGACACTGAGCCTAAGTTCTACCATCAAGCTGCCAAAGATAAGAGGTGGGTAACAGCCATGAAAGAAGAGATACAAGCATTGGAAGAGAATAAGACCTGGGAGGTAGTAACTTTACCTATTGGCAAAAAGGCTATAGGTTGCAAATGGGTGTACAAGATTAAGTACAAGGCAAATGGTGAAGTTGAAAGATTCAAAGCCCGACTTGTAGCCAAAGGATACAGCCAGCAAGAAGGTTTAGATTACCAGGAGACATTTTCTCCAGTTGTTAAAATGGTTACAGTTAGGACAGTGCTCACTTTAGCTGCATCTAAGGGATGGGATGTCCAACCGATGGATGTTTATAATGCATTCTTGCAAGGTGACTTGGTAGAAGAAGTCTATATGCAGATACCTCAAGGATTCTCTCATCTGCATGCTGGGGATCAACCTGTGTGTAAGTTGCTTAAGTCATTGTATGGACTTAAGCAAGCTTCACGACAGTGGAATGTGAAATTGACTCAGGCACTATTAGTTGCTGGATTTCAGCAAAGCCATTTGGATTACTCTTTATTGATCAAGAAGTCTAATGAAGGCATTGTGATTGTGTTGGTTTATGTTGATGATTTGTTAGTCACTGGCAGTAACATCACACTAATCAATGACACCAAACAAGTCTTAAAGGATAACTTCAAGATCAAAGATCTAGGATCATTGAGATATTTCCTAGGGATAGAGTTTGCCAGAAACAGGGAAGGAATTCTCATGCATCAAAGAAAGTATGCATTGGAGATTATTTCAGACTTGGGTTTAGGTGGATCTAAACCTATTGCCACACCTGTTGAGATGAATGGAAAGCTCACTACTGCAGTTTTTGACAAGCATGTAGGAGTTACATCTGATCCTGTATTATCAGATATTGGTGAGTATCAAAGATTGGTTGGGAGATTGATCTACTTAACCATTACTAGACCTGACTTGTCCTATGCTGTTCAAAACTTAAGCCAATTCATGAATGCTCCTAAGCAATCTCATATGAATGCTGCTATTAGAGTTGTCAGATACATTAAACAACAACCTGGCCTAGGTATTCTGTTATCTGCTCAGGATTCTGGTTCCTTACAGGCTTTTTGTGATGCTGATTGGGGATCATGCCCTGATACTAGGAGATCCATTACTGGATATATGGTTACATTTGGAGAATCCTTACTTTCTTGGAAGTCTAAGAAGCAATCTACAGTATCCAGGAGTTCTGCTTAAGCAGAATATAGAAGCATGGCTTCTACTGTTGCTGAAGTTACATGGTTAATTGGTCTCATTCGTGAATTAGACATGCCTATTGTCTTGCCTATTGTTGTACATAGTGACAGCACTGCTGCTATTCAGATTGCTTCTAACCCTGTCTTCCATGAGAGGACCAAACATATTGACATTGATTGTCATTTTATTAGAGAAAAGGTTCAAAGAGGTTACATATCCATTCAACACCTGGCTACTACTGAACAACCTGCTGATGTATTCACTAAAGGACTTGGTCGATTGCAACATGAATATTTGGTTTCCAAGCTCGGAATGAAGGACATCTTCATATCTCCTAGCTTGAAGGGGGGTATTGAGGAATATGATAAAAGTATTGATAAGAGTTGAATTAGTTAGTTAGTTAAAGTTCAATTAGTTAGTTAACTAGTTAGTTGTTAGTTGCTAATTGTTAAGCTTAGTTTGTTATTAGTTTGTTAGCCAGCTGTCCTTTTATGATTGGTGCATTAACATTGTTAGTTAGCAAATTGATTGTATATATACATGAGTAGTTTGTACATTGTAAAGTAGAATACATATTGTAAAAGACATGAGGATGAAACTCTCTCAATAACATTCTTCTTCTTCTTCTTCTTCTTCTTGTTCTTCTTGTTCTTCTTCAATCTTCCACTGGCAATTGTCCTGCATTAACAAATTGATATATTTACCCTATCTCACATAAGATAGTCACACTCGCTTAATTGAATCACTTTGTTCGTGTAATAATAACCCTAGTATTGCTTAATTGAACAGATAATAGCTTTCACATGGATTGTTCATGTAATAGGTGTTTGTGTCTATTGAGATACACATTTTCTCAAAAAGTTCATTACTTTCAAATTGAAAAAATCAGAAAAACTGTACCAAACCAAACCAACAATAACTAAATTGACGGTTATTTTTGTTCGTTAGGTTTGGTTTGATTTTGAAAAATTTAAAAATCAACTAATCAATTTGATTTTGATTATAATCAATAACGATCCAGTCAAGTATAATTAGGTCAAGTAATGTTCAATGATCCTATAGATTTATGCTATGTGTACTATATGATAATTTATGGTTGAGATCTATTTAAATTATATACTCGTTTTAATAATAAAAACAACAAAGCCATCAATTATTTTTATTTTTTAAAACTATCAAATAAAATGATTAAGTGTACCCAAGCTAATATTTTCAAGAAAAAAATAAGACTGGCGGGAATATGCGGACTTCTCGACTTTTTTACCTGTCAAACCTCGTACTTGTATTGAACTTTTTAAATTATTCTAATTTTAAAGAATTCGACACTTTTGAAGAATCTGAATAACTATATTTTTATAATTATTTGAAAACCTCGAAATAAGTTTTTTTTTAATGTATTATCAAGTTCTTTAATTGAATTACTATTTAGAACTCAATGATGTTTCTAAGTTTGATGTATTTTAGGAGGTCACTTCAGAATTTGTAGAAAGCATGTGTGAAATTACTTCCGAAGAAGTTTGGCTGGTAAAGAGTCAGGAAGTTTGCATATTTCCGTCAATCTTAATTTTTTTCTTGAAATTATTAGCTTGGTATACTTAATTGTTTTATTTGATAGTTTTAAAAAAATAAAAAAGTTGACAACTTTGTTATTTTATTAGCTATTATTATAATGAGTATATAATTTAAATGAATCTCAAGCATAAATTATTACATAGTACACATTACATAAATCTATAAGGTCATTGAACATTACTTGACCTAATAATACTTGACTGGATCTTTATCCAATTACGGGGGTCCGAAAATTTCATTCATGGTATTTGGACATATTGGAAAATTTTATATGTCCCCACCTCATAATGCAAAATATCATATAATCCTTATATTAGTTTCCTTTTTATTTTTAACGTGAAATAATTTTATTAGGACAAAATTAACGGAAAAAATAAAGATTTTTAAAAATATCATATTAAAATTTTGTGACTTTAAATATGTACAACAATATGTATATAGCGATTATGAAAATATTTCATTAAGAGATAAATAAAAGACAGAAACTTATTTTGATTAAAAATATATCAGATAAATTAAAACGGAAGAGAGTAAATCGCTTTCCAACCCTTAGATATTTCACCAATCACGACTTTTTCCTTTTTCCTATTTGACTAGTGTGAATGGATTACTATATCTTATTATTTTGACAAAGATTAAGTTCTAGAAATAGAGAAATTAATACCATTTTGTCACATCACTTACCATATATCAACAACAATATTGTCTTCAATTCCTTATCAACAACTGCATTATAAGTCTTTTGTATAATCGGGTTCGACAGAAGTTAGTAACTTTTATTTTAGATTTTATAGTTCTTACTTTAGCGAAAGAAGAGACTTAATCAAAGTAAATAAGGGATGTCCAATAGTCCCACATCGTTGAAACATAGCACTAAAAGACTCTTTTTAATATTGAGCAATGGGTTTACTTGTCACGACCTTACTTGAACAGGATCTGTTCTATAGGCTCGTATCACTATATCCTTGATTTCAAAAGGAGACAGGAAATCTGTTGGCCATTAGACTAGAGCGCGTGATTAATAGCCTCCATGGCCCTCGATTCATGGTGCCATAGATGATCGTTCTTAGACCCAATCTTTGGTGCTGAGATGGTCTAATTGACAGACTCTTCAATCTTTTTTGCCCAAGTTTTACTTGTTATATTCACCATTAATAATTGTTTCTGTGGTTGTGTTGAGCTAAGACAGTGAAAGATTCTTCTGGGCAACTCATAAGGCAACAAATGAATACTTTATCCTTCCAAAATAGATTTATGTTCTTATTGAGTTTAGGATAAATTAAATTGATCATATGTATGAGCTTAGGGCTAATTACAAGAAACACAAAGCTTTGTAGACTCGTTGAAGTCACTTATAGAATGTCACCGAGTATTTTCCACTTATTAAGAAGAGAGGAAAACAACTAAACAAGGCTTAGCTAGTTAATCTCCACTTATTAAGAAGACAACTAAACAAGGCTTAGCTAGTTTTATAGGGTCGACCTCTACATAAGCCAATTCTTCCATTCATTCGTTACTAAACCACATTATAAAGTGTCCGAGTCAAGTTATAACATGTTTTTTCGAAGAATCATGGACCTATGAAACAGACATATGGGTGGTAGTTACTTTCCACCAGAGTTTCATAAGGTTTGCCCCATCCCCTCACTCTGATGTTTGGATGTGAGATATACTCCGCGAAGAACCATGGTATGCATGCCATTGCCTTGTCATTTGAACCTCTTTTCTTAATGTAGTTAATAATTAAAGTTGGTTTGCAACTTATTGATTGCAAATTTAAAAGTTTTTAAATAAAAAAAGTGGCAACATATATCAATCTCTATCTTGAAGGCATTTTATCAAATTACTGGGCCACATTTCAAATAAAACCCATCTAGAAAAAACATCTCTTTGGGCCTAAATTCTTTCCAAATGATTTTAGTACATCTTCCCACATCGCTGCAACGTAGCATTAGAAGATTATTTTTAATTATCAAGCAATGGAAATACTTGTCACGACCTTACTTGAACAAGATCTATTCTCATACCACTATATCCTTGATTTTAAGGAGATAGGAAACCAAGTCTGGTGGATGACTCGTGGCCATTAGATCAAAGCGTTATTGATAGACTCCATGGCCCTCGGTCATGGTGCCATAGATGATTGTTCTTAGATGGTCTAATGATTATCTGACTGGTGGATGACTCGTGGCTATTAGATCAGAGCGTTATTAATAGACTCCATGGCTCTCGGTCATGGTGCCATAGATGATCGTTCTTAGATGATCTAATGATTGTCTGACAGACTCTTTAATTTTTTTGCTGAAATTATATCTACATTGACCTATTCGATATCTTATGCAAATTTTGAATTTAGTATCATAAATATTTGTAACGACCTGTTTAGTCGTTTTGAGCAGCAGATTTTATTCTGGAAAAACTGTCTGAGTCGACGGAACCCACGACGGACCGTCATGGGCACGACGGGCCGTCGAGGGGGTCTCGTTCCAAAACACTTAGAATTCTGAAATTTGGGTACTGAAATCGACTCTCTGAACTTCGTAACGGAATGGCAGGACGGACCGTCGTGGGCACGACGGACCGTCACAGACCCTTTAGTGGAATTGAGTCTCTGAACTCTGTGACGGAGCAGCAGGACGGACCGTCGCAGGCGCGACGG